>NC_092247.1:4629560-4837060 GCF_036320965.1 Panulirus ornatus | reverse complement strand
CTAGGGTTGGAGCAGCTACTAGGGAGGTAACTAGGGTTGGGGCAGCTCCTTGGGAGGTAACTAGGATTGGGGCATCTCCTTAGGGGGGGGGGTAACTAGGATTAGGGCAGTTCCTAGGAGGTAACTAGGGTTGGAGCAGCTCCTAGGGAGGTAACTAGGGTTGGAGCAGCTCCTAGGGAGGTAACTAGGGTTGGGGCAGCTCCTAGGGAGGTCACTAGGGTTGGGGCAGTTCCTAGGGAGGTCACTAGGGTTGGGGCAGCTCCCGACAGACACTTAAAGATTTACAGTGTCCATCGTCTATTCGTCCGTCTGTTTGTCGTCCAGAGTCGAACCCTGGTTTAATGAAGATACGTTTGACGTAACCCCTTAAGTCAGGTCACACGCAAACGCATCAGTTTACAGTATACTGTTGTCTCTCCAGAATCAGTTTACATGATTCAGTTGTCTCCCCAGCATGAGTTTACATTATACAGTTGTCTCCCAAGCATGAGTTTACGTCATACAGTTGTCTCCCCAGCATGAGTTTACATTATACACTGCTCTTGGTACCTTTTTTCAATCACTTGCATCGAACGAGGGTCTCGAGATTAATCCAGGGCTGTGTGGCAATTGTTTTCCCCCTCCTGTGAGGTAGACTTGAGAAGTGTACTCGTACGTCGGCGTAAGATAGGCTCGTCCATCTTGGAAGTGGATTGTTCATCAAGTTAAACGGATGCCGAAATGCAATATGCACGGCATTTAGATCCCATCTGCTCTCACACCGCGAAGGACAGAGAACAGGTGTGGAATTTGCTGTTATGGAGGTGCTTGGTAATATATATATATATATATATATATATATATATATATATATATATATATATATATATATATATATATATATATATATATATATATATTCCTATGAGTCCACGGGGAAAATAAAACACGATAAGTTCCCAAGTGCACTTTCGTGTAATAATCACATCATCAGGGGAGACACAAGAGAAAAATATATCAGTCAGTTGATATACATCGAAGAGACGAAGCTAGGACGCCATATATATATATATATATATATATATATATATATATATATATATATATATATATATATATATATATATTATGAGTGATTATGAAATTATTCTCATTTCATAAAATCAGACGCTGTTGATTGAGTATTGCATTCGCTAATAGTATCATACCAGACACACGAGTGTTGCACGTCTGTGTTGCTGGAGATCTGGCTTGGAGAGTGTTTCTGTATCATGCGCATGTTTGTGATGCTGATCCTCGTGTAAGTAGGCCAGGATCAGCAGACTTCCCCCGACGTCAGCTGGGGTGTAACAGATTGGACAGAGAGAGAGAGAGAGAGAGAGAGAGAGAGAGAGAGAGAGAGAGAGAGAGAGAGAGAGAGAGATTACCTTCCCTGACATTCCACGTGTTATATGTGTTAAATGGAATCGTATGTGAATCGTACACACTTCTTAATGTTGTAGCTGTATTACGTGTTTCAGATGACTCTAGTATTCATACAGTGTGTGAATCGTGATTCAGATGAGTACAATATTCATACAATGTGTGAATCGTGATTCAGATGAGTACAATATTCATACAGTGTGTGAGTCCGATTCAGATGAGTACAATATTCATACAGTGTGTGAGTCCGATTCAGATGAGTACAATATTCATACAGTGTGTGAATCGTGTGATTCAGATGAGCACAGTATTCATACAGGGTTGAATGTGATTCATATGACTACAGTATTAATACAGTGTGAATCTGATTAAGTTACAGGTTCAGACGTTGAGTGTATTGTGGCCAGAATACAGATGTATTTAGCAACGGTTGATGTATTAATGCTGTAACCTTCATTGCTGTTCTCCTTCTGGGCGATAAGTTATAGTAAAGCTAAATACTCGTGGGTTGTACCATCGTGTTTGAGCATCGTACCCTTGTGCTTAAAGGGTTCACATTCTCTACACAAGGGTTCCACTTGACGGATGATCCTACAGCATATGTGAACACTTGTATGTCACGTATGTTGATGGTATTAAAGGTTGACGGATGATCCGACAGCACATGTGAACACTTGTATGTCACGTATGTTGATGGTATTAAAGGTTGACGGATGTTCATTTGTAGCATATAAACACACTTGGAAGTTCGGTTCTTCATGGCTCTTAACTATACTTATTCTTGTGTGAGCTCTGCCGAATGCTCATTTGCATGGTTGGCAGACGTGTACTTCTGCTTGGCGTTGCCTCCAGCTCTCATATTAGACTCGCAAGCCGTCTTCACATATCTGTAATTTCCCCTCAGCTTGTGTGTGTGTGGGTGTGTGTGTGTGATAATCACAAAGCTATTGTTCCTCCCTTTTTAATTTGCTAAGAACAAGACCTTTGACACTTGGGTGTGTATTATTTTCTTCATTACTGGACCATTATGGCTTAGATTTCAGCAGCAGTGACATGATTATAGAAAACGTTGGTGGAGTGGAACATGCCAGGTGATAGAGGAGGAGTTCTTATCAAAGTGGAGTGTTAGGTTATTTGATAGGTTACGCGAGGGGCGTTATTGCCGTCACCCTGGGGTGGGGTTTTCGACTGGTCATGGGTTCGCTGTTCTGCCTCGTATAGCGTTGTGATGAGGTGGTGGTTATATGTATCCTGAAAAGACGTTGAGGATGGATAGCTCGAAGAGTGTCATGTGGTCATGGAGGAAGCATAGCCTACGATACGTTGGTGAGAGGTTACATGACGCTTGCGATGGGTACAAGCTACAGGAGGAGGAGGAGGAGGAGGAGGACCAGGTGGGGAAGAGGGAGTGGAGATGGAGGAGGAGAAATGTGTGTGTGTGTGTGTGTGTGTGTGTGTGTGTGTGTGTGTGTGTGTGTGTGTGTGTGAAAGATAGATAGATAGATAGATAGATAGATAGATAGAGAGAGAGAGAGAGAGAGAGAGAGAGAGAGAGAGAGAGAGAGAGAGAGAGAGAGAGAGAGAGAGAAGAGAGAGAGAGAGAGAGGAGAGATTACTTCCCTGACATTCCACGTGTTATATGTGTTAAATGGAATCGTATGTGAATCGTACACACTTCTTAATGTTGTAGCTGTATTACGTGTTTCAGATGACTCTAGTTTTCATACAGTGTGTGAATCGTGATTCAGATGAGTACAATATTCATACAGTGTGTGAATCGTGATTCAGATGAGTACAATATTCATACAGTGTGTGAATCGTGATTCAGATGAGTACAATATTCATACAGTGTGTGAGTCCGATTCAGATGAGTACAATATTCATACAGTGTGTGAATCGTGATTCAGATGAGTACATATTCATTACAGTGTGTGAATCGTGATTCAGATGAGTACAATATTCATACAGTGTGTGAGTCGATTCAGATGAGTACAATATTCATACAGTGTGTGAGTCCGATTCAGATGAGTACAATATTCATACAGTGTGTGAATCGTGATTCAGATGAGTACAATATTCATTACAGTGTGTGAATCGTGATTCAGATGAGTACAATATTCATACAGTGTGTGAATCGTGATTCAGATGAGTACAATATTCATACAGTGTGTGAATCGTGATTCAGATGAGTACAATATTCATACAGTGTGTGAATCGTGATTCAGATGAGTACAATATTCATACAGTGTGTGAGTCCGATTCAGATGAGTACAATATTCATACAGTGTGTGAATCGTGATTCAGATGAGTACAATATTCATACAGTGTGTGAGTCCGATTCAGATGAGTACAATATTCATACAGTGTGTGAGTCCGATTCAGATGAGTACAATATTCATACAGTGTGTGAATCGTGATTCAGATGAGTACAATATTCATACAGTGTGTGAGTCCGATTCAGATGAGTACAATATTCATACAGTGTGTGAATCGTGATTCAGATGAGTACAATATTCATACAGTGTGTGAGTCCGATTCAGATGAGTACAATATTCATACAGTGTGTGAGTCCGATTCAGATGAGTACAATATTCATACAGTGTGTGAATCGTGATTCAGATGAGTACAATATTCATACAGTGTGTGAATCGTGATTCAGATGAGTACAATATTCATACAGTGTGTGAATCGTGATTCAGATGAGTACAATATTCATTACAGTGTGTGAATCGTGATTCAGATGAGTACAATATTCATTACAGTGTGTGAATCGTGATTCAGATGAGTACAATATTCATTACAGTGTGTGAATCGTGATTCAGATGAGTACAATATTCATACAGTGTGTGAATCGTGATTCAGATGAGTACAATATTCATTACAGTGTGTGAATCGTGATTCAGATGAGTACAATATTCATACAGTGTGTGAGTCCGATTCAGATGAGTACAATATTCATACAGTGTGTGAATCGTGATTCAGATGAGTACAATATTCATACAGTGTGTGAATCGTGATTCAGATGAGTACAATATTCATACAGTGTGTGAATCGTGATTCAGATGAGTACAATATTCATACAGTGTGTGAGTCCGATTCAGATGAGTACAATATTCATACAGTGTGTGAGTCCGATTCAGATGAGTACAATATTCATACAGTGTGTGAGTCCGATTCAGATGAGTACAATATTCATACAGTGTGTGAATCGTGATTCAGATGAGTACAATATTCATACAGTGTGTGAATCGTGATTCAGATGAGTACAATATTCATACAGTGTGTGAATCGTGATTCAGATGAGTACAATATTCATACAGTGTGTGAATCGTGATTCAGATGAGTACAATATTCATACAGTGTGTGAATCGTGATTCAGATGAGTACAATATTCATACAGTGTGTGAATCGTGATTCAGATGAGTACAATATTCATACAGTGTGTGAGTCCGATTCAGATGAGTACAATATTCATACAGTGTGTGAGTCCGATTCAGATGAGTACAATATTCATACAGTGTGTGAGTCCGATTCAGATGAGTACAATATTCATACAGTGTGTGAGTCCGATTCAGATGAGTACAATATTCATACAGTGTGTGAGTCCGATTCAGATGAGTACAATATTCATACAGTGTGTGAGTCCGATTCAGATGAGTACAATATTCATACAGTGTGTGAATCGTGATTCAGATGAGTACAATATTCATACAGTGTGTGAGTCCGATTCAGATGAGTACAATATTCATACAGTGTGTGAGTCCGATTCAGATGAGTACAATATTCATACAGTGTGTGAGTCCGATTCAGATGAGTACAATATTCATACAGTGTGTGAATCGTGATTCAGATGAGTACAATATTCATTACAGTGTGTGAATCGTGATTCAGATGAGTACAATATTCATACAGTGTGTGAGTCCGATTCAGATGAGTACAATATTCATACAGTGTGTGAATCGTGATTCAGATGAGTACAATATTCATTACAGTGTGTGAATCGTGATTCAGATGAGTACAATATTCATTACAGTGTGTGAATCGTGATTCAGATGAGTACAATATTCATACAGTGTGTGAGTCCGATTCAGATGAGTACAATATTCATACAGTGTGTGAATCGTGATTCAGATGAGTACAATATTCATACAGTGTGTGAATCGTGATTCAGATGAGTACAATATTCATACAGTGTGTGAATCGTGATTCAGATGAGTACAATATTCATTACAGTGTGTGAATCGTGATTCAGATGAGTACAATATTCATACAGTGTGTGAGTCCGATTCAGATGAGTACAATATTCATACAGTGTGTGAGTCCGATTCAGATGAGTACAATATTCATACAGTGTGTGAATCGTGATTCAGATGAGTACAATATTCATACAGTGTGTGAGTCCGATTCAGATGAGTACAATATTCATACAGTGTGTGAGTCCGATTCAGATGAGTACAATATTCATTACAGTGTGTGAATCGTGATTCAGATGAGTACAATATTCATACAGTGTGTGAATCGTGATTCAGATGAGTACAATATTCATTACAGTGTGTGAATCGTGATTCAGATGAGTACAATATTCATACAGTGTGTGAATCGTGATTCAGATGAGTACAATATTCATACAGTGTGTGAGTCCGATTCAGATGAGTACAATATTCATACAGTGTGTGAGTCCGATTCAGATGAGTACAATATTCATACAGTGTGTGAGTCCGATTCAGATGAGTACAATATTCATACAGTGTGTGAATCGTGATTCAGATGAGTACAATATTCATACAGTGTGTGAATCGTGATTCAGATGAGTACAATATTCATACAGTGTGTGAATCGTGATTCAGATGAGTACAATATTCATACAGTGTGTGAATCGTGATTCAGATGAGTACAATATTCATACAGTGTGTGAGTCCGATTCAGATGAGTACAATATTCATTACAGTGTGTGAATCGTGATTCAGATGAGTACAATATTCATACAGTGTGTGAGTCCGATTCAGATGAGTACAATATTCATACAGTGTGTGAATCGTGATTCAGATGAGTACAATATTCATACAGTGTGTGAATCGTGATTCAGATGAGTACAATATTCATACAGTGTGTGAGTCCGATTCAGATGAGTACAATATTCATACAGTGTGTGAGTCCGATTCAGATGAGTACAATATTCATACAGTGTGTGAATCGTGATTCAGATGAGTACAATATTCATACAGTGTGTGAATCGTGATTCAGATGAGTACAATATTCATACAGTGTGTGAATCGTGATTCAGATGAGTACAATATTCATACAGTGTGTGAATCGTGATTCAGATGAGTACAATATTCATACAGTGTGTGAGTCCGATTCAGATGAGTACAATATTCATTACAGTGTGTGAATCGTGATTCAGATGAGTACAATATTCATACAGTGTGTGAGTCCGATTCAGATGAGTACAATATTCATACAGTGTGTGAATCGTGATTCAGATGAGTACAATATTCATACAGTGTGTGAATCGTGATTCAGATGAGTACAATATTCATACAGTGTGTGAATCGTGATTCAGATGAGTACAATATTCATACAGTGTGTGAGTCCGATTCAGATGAGTACAATATTCATACAGTGTGTGAATCGTGATTCAGATGAGTACAATATTCATACAGTGTGTGAGTCCGATTCAGATGAGTACAATATTCATACAGTGTGTGAGTCCGATTCAGATGAGTACAATATTCATACAGTGTGTGAATCGTGATTCAGATGAGTACAATATTCATACAGTGTGTGAGTCCGATTCAGATGAGTACAATATTCATACAGTGTGTGAGTCCGATTCAGATGAGTACAATATTCATTACAGTGTGTGAATCGTGATTCAGATGAGTACAATATTCATACAGTGTGTGAATCGTGATTCAGATGAGTACAATATTCATACAGTGTGTGAGTCCGATTCAGATGAGTACAATATTCATACAGTGTGTGAATCGTGATTCAGATGAGTACAATATTCATACAGTGTGTGAGTCCGATTCAGATGAGTACAATATTCATTACAGTGTGTGAATCGTGATTCAGATGAGTACAATATTCATACAGTGTGTGAATCGTGATTCAGATGAGTACAATATTCATTACAGTGTGTGAATCGTGATTCAGATGAGTACAATATTCATTACAGTGTGTGAATCGTGATTCAGATGAGTACAATATTCATACAGTGTGTGAATCGTGATTCAGATGAGTACAATATTCATACAGTGTGTGAATCGTGATTCAGATGAGTACAATATTCATACAGTGTGTGAATCGTGATTCAGATGAGTACAATATTCATACAGTGTGTGAGTCCGATTCAGATGAGTACAATATTCATACAGTGTGTGAATCGTGATTCAGATGAGTACAATATTCATACAGTGTGTGAATCGTGATTCAGATGAGTACAATATTCATACAGTGTGTGAATCGTGATTCAGATGAGTACAATATTCATACAGTGTGTGAATCGTGATTCAGATGAGTACAATATTCATACAGTGTGTGAATCGTGATTCAGATGAGTACAATATTCATACAGTGTGTGAGTCCGATTCAGATGAGTACAATATTCATCCAGTTCTTGTGAGCCTCCATGCCCTTCTGAGAGGGTGAGTGTTGTCGTGATTAACTTTGTATTTGTGTTCGTTATCTTGATAAAAGCAGGGATAATCCCTCACGTTTGTTTGCCGTTTCCAGTGTTAGCGAGGTAGTGGCTGGAACAGAAGACTGGGCTTTAGAGGAAATTATCCTCATTTGACTCCCTCTTGCGGGCTTTCCCTTTTGGAAAGTAATAGAACAAGAGGAGAGGATTTCTATCTTCCCTCTCCCACCCCTCTTAGTCGCCTGCTATAACCCGCAGGAGATACATAGGCCAAAAACTGAAAATATAGGGCCAAACTACTTGTTAGATCATTCGTATGATTACCAGATTTGTGTTATGGGTAGAGAATTTTACACTCACGTTACCCCGTCCCTTAACTGATTCGAAAAACCCGTACCGTCTAGCTGATACTGCAGAGCCCTGGTCGTGGAGGTTTTGCCTTTGCATTAGCCCTTCCTAAGCAGCCTTTGATATTACCGTACGTTCAAGTTGTGTTTATACCCTTATTGACTTGCTTTATATTCTCCAGAAATATGGCAATACCAGCGAAGCTTTGTGTCCACCCAGCCATTAGATCTGAGTGCACAGGGTATAGGCTACTATGAATAGATATACCGTATATACTCGTCTATAAGTCGACCTCGTGTATAGGTCGACTGTTGATTTTTGGCAAAGTTCCATGTTGTATGGCATATAAAACTCATTTCAAAAATATCCCCGCTAAAAAAACACACTAGCGTCCAGTAAACTGAGGTTCGCTGAGCCCGAATCATCGAGCGCCGAAGGCAAATTGTTTAACATAGTTTTATTACGGCAGTTAACACTAAAACGCGGGTAGCTTCAGCAAAATACATTGTATATTTCCATTCATGGATTTATTCGAGTCAATTGAGGATAGAAAATTATTGCAATACAACAGTATTTTTTAAGTGAAAATCATTCGAAAAACGATTACGGTAACATCTTTTAAACAACGAAAGAAGGCGAAAGTCGATTGTTTTTGGCCATGATTTTGTCCCACTTTCCACTGTAATACGTATGTCATCTCAGCAAAGCCAATACATTTCCGTAAATGTAATATAAGTATTTTAACCGAAAACTAGTAAAAAAAAGACGAGTGGCATTTTTTGAACGATGGAAGGTCAGGTAAAGTTTTATTCTCATGTATGTTATCCTAATTTTGCAATGAAATACATCATCACGTTTCAGCACAGCTACTATTCATTTCTGAGAATATATTAATTCAGGCAAAGTTAAGGTAAATTGTGATGTCAAAGTTTTTTAACTTTGTACGTCTCAAGTCTTTATGTGCGTACGTGTGTGTGTGTGTGTGTGTGTGTGTGTGTGTGTAGCTATATTTCATAGTATGGCAGTCTTCCTCTAAAGAGGATGATGGCAGTATTGATTCAGAAGTTACCCATATGGGAGGATTCGTACAATTTCTTTCGGTGAAAACAGAGCACTCATTTATTTCGTGTAACTGGAGAGGAAAGTTATAACCGTGTGTGACTCTGCATTTTTATTAGTTAGTTACGGTTTTAGGGGTCAACAGGGGACGGAGGGGTGGTTGGTTAGGTTGTAGGAGGCAACAGGGGACGGAGGGGTGGTTGGTTAGGTTGTAGGAGGCAGCAGGGGATAGAGGAGTGATTGGTTAGGCTGTAGGAGGCAACAGGGGACGGAGGGGTGGTTGGTTAGGTTGTAGGAGGCAACGGGGGATAGAGGAGTGATTGGTTAGGATGTAGGAGGCAACAGGGGACGGAGGGGTGGTTGGTTAGGTTGTAGGAGGCATCGGGGGATAGAGGAGTGATTGGTTAGGATGTAGGAGGCAACAGGGGATAGAGGAGTGATTGGTTAGGATGTAGGAGGCAACAGGGGATAGAGGAGTGATTGGTTAGGTTGTAGGAGGCAACAGGGGATAGAGGAGTGATTGGTTTGGATGTACGAGGCAACAGGGGATAAGGAGTGATTGGTTAGGCTGAGGTAAAGTTAGTTCAGAGGAGGGTACAGATCACTGGTCTCTCTGTTTACCGAGTGTAGTTTAATGAGTGTGTGTGTGTGTGTGTGTGTGTGTGTGTTTTGTTTTTCACACACTTGTCGGCATACATTGATCCCCTGCCGGTCCATCGCTCCACATGTAAGAAGAGCTGCTCCGGGCCTCACCCGCCCTACGTGTCAAAGAGAAAAAATAGGAATTCCTCCGGTTCCTAGATGTTCGCTTGACTCCCAGCTCTTTTGTTCCTGGAGTTCTATCCATCCCCTGCGTTGCTTCGCCTTCCGTGCCTAGCCTCCTCCTTCCTTCCTCCGCTTCTCTTCTACCCCCTGCCAGAGCTTCTCCTCCTCCTCCTCCTCTTCTCTTCTACCCCCTGCCTGAGCTTCTCCTCCTCCTTCTCCCGTCTGCCTGAGCCCCACCCCTCGAGAGAGACAGTAAGAAACTATGTCTTAAAATTCAGTTCGACGTAATGGGATTACCCAGGCGGACCAGCCGTGGCTCCCGACGTCCGCCCTCTCTGCCATCTCCGCTACGCGAGGCCGGGATCAGTTGTCGGTGTTCATTAAGCCGTTGTTAAGGATGCATTTCACGGGATTTTCGAACATGGTAAAACTCGCGATTTCCCGACTGCGTGACGTATATCCTTGATCTGGGTCGTCTGGAAGTGTGTGTGTGTGTGTGTGTGTGTGTGTGTGTGTGTGTGTGTGTGTGTGGGAGGGTGTGTGTGGATGGGGGTGTCATCTGGTCTCAGGGTACTGTCTGGGGAATGAGGGAGGGAGATTACATACCCCAGAAATACTATTGCTGGTTATTTTCTTTTATCAGGGGAAAAAAAAACCTGATTTTTAACATGGATGATGGTAAGTATTTAGATAATCATATTCTGTTAGTTTCCAAAAAAAAAAAGAGAAATTAATCATAATCCCCTCTCTCTCTGTCTCTGTCTGTCTCTCTCTCTCTCTCTCTCTCTCTCTCTCTCTCTCTCTCTCTCTCTCTCTCTCTCTCTCTCTCTCTCTCTCTCTCTTTCCCCCCTTCCCATTTTCTTTCTCACGCCTTTGTTCCCTCCTCGCTTCCTCTGCTTTATCTTGTCTTTCCCTTTTCCTTCTAGGTCGGACCCCTGAGTTCACTCACTTCCCTTCCCTCACCACACACACACACACACACACACACACACATTTTAGATTGTCTATTTTCTTGTTCAGGAGTAATTTTATTTTTTTATCTTCCTTCGCTGCATAGAATATCTGGTGATAAAGTAACCAAGGTATCTGTAGGTTAAATCATGAGGATTAATGATGGTTCTTACACTCTCGCGGTCACATGAACTTCCCTCCTCCTCGACAGTGACATGATAAATGGTAGTGATTGTGAGTGAGGGGCTGGTGATGGTAATGGTTGTGAGGGAGGTGCTGGTGATGGTAATGATTGTGAGGGAGGTGCTGGTGATGGTAATGGTTGTGAGGGAGGTGCTGGTGATGGTAATGATTGTGAGGGAGGTGCTGGTGATGGTAATGGTTGTGAGGGAGGTGCTTGGTGATGGTAATGATTGTGAGGGAGGTGCTGGTGATGGTAATGATTGTGAGGGAGGTGCTGGTGATGGTAATGGTTG
This sequence comes from Panulirus ornatus, assembly GCF_036320965.1. Lineage (NCBI taxonomy): Eukaryota > Metazoa > Arthropoda > Malacostraca > Decapoda > Palinuridae > Panulirus > Panulirus ornatus. The sequence goes on along the minus strand of NC_092247.1, from coordinate 4,825,417 downwards.
TGAGGGAGGTGCTGGTGATGGTAATGGTTGTGAGGGAGGTGCTTGGTGATGGTAATGGTTGTGAGGGAGGTGCTGGTGATGGTAATGGTTGTGAGGGAGGTGCTTGGTGATGGTAATGATTGTGAGGGAGGTGCTGGTGATGGTAATGGTTGTGAGGGAGGTGCTGGTGATGGTAATGGTTGTGAGGGAGGTGCTGGTGATGGTAATGGTTGTGAGGGAGGTGCTGGTGATGGTAATGGTTGTGAGGGAGGTGCTGGTGATGGTAATGGTTGTGAGGGAGGTGCTGGTGATGGTAATGGTTGTGAGGGAGGTGCTTGGTGATGGTAATGATTGTGAGGGAGGTGCTTGGTGATGGTAATGATTGTGAGGGAGGTGCTGGTGATGGTAATGATTGTGAGGGAGGTGCTTGGTGATGGTAATGATTGTGAGGGAGGTGCTGGTGATGGTAATGATTGTGAGGGAGGTGCTTGGTGATGGTAATGATTGTGAGGGAGGTGCTGGTGATGGTAATGGTTGTGAGGGAGGTGCTTGGTGATGGTAATGATTGTGAGGGAGGTGCTGGTGATGGTAATGATTGTGAGGGAGGTGCTGGTGATGGTAATGATTGTGAGGGAGGTGCTGGTGATGGTAATGGTTGTGAGGGAGGTGCTGGTGATGGTAATGATTGTGAGGGAGGTGCTGGTGATGGTAATGGTTGTGAGGGAGGTGCTGGTGATGGTAATGGTTGTGAGGGAGGTGCTGGTGATGGTAATGGTTGTGAGGGAGGTGCTGGTGATGGTAATGATTGTGAGGGAGGTGCTGGTGATGGTAATGGTTGTGAGGGAGGTGCTTGGTGATGGTAATGATTGTGAGGGAGGTGCTGGTGATGGTAATGATTGTGAGGGAGGTGCTGGTGATGGTAATGATTGTGAGGGAGGTGCTGGTGATGGTAATGATTGTGAGGGAGGTGCTGGTGATGGTAATGATTGTGAGGGAGGTGCTGGTGATGGTAATGGTTGTGAGGGAGGTGCTGGTGATGGTAATGATTGTGAGGGAGGTGCTGGTGATGGTAATGGTTGTGAGGGAGGTGCTGGTGATGGTAATGATTGTGAGGGAGGTGCTGGTGATGGTAATGGTTGTGAGGGAGGTGCTGGTGATGGTAATGATTGTGAGGAGGTGAGGTTTTACTGATTCAGATGTTGTGGTCTGGAACCATCAGTAGATTTGTCTTTGCTGGTCTGGAACCTTCAGCAGAAGTGCTTCAGCTAAGGTCCAGCCTGGCCTGGAACCATCAGCAACAGGGAGCCTTACGGACCGATCTTTGACCGGTCTTTGACCCCTGGGTTCACGTGATGGCCTGGCCTTTGAGGGGGTCAGGTCAAAAGGGCCCAGGCCATCACACACAAAGAATCATACCCCGTCGTGTTCCGAAAGGAGATCTAAGGTCCCTTCGTGATCTCGGGCTATTAGTGGTGTTAATTCTAAAACTTAACTGTTCTGACCGTGATAAGAGATGGAGGGAGGGAAGTAGGGGGGGGGGGGGGGGGGTCACCAGCAGCAGTAAACCACAGGCCAACAAAGGACCAGGACTATAGTGTGAGTCACCATTATCAGTCTGCCTCACCAGGTCTCCATTTACCACACTGGCCATTATCTGGCGATGATAAGGGTGATTGCCCCGTATCACGAAGCACCTGAAGGTCCATTGTCAAAGCTAAGGTAGTGGAATTGGAGACCCTGAGGTGTCTTGTCGTCAGGACAATAGTCCTATGGTTTATCTCGTGATGTCACACGTTACTTCAGGCTTACGTTATGGGGGCGGGGAGGGATGGTCTTTGTTTATAGGCCAGTGGTGCTGACATGAGGGACGTGCGGAGGTATATGGTTGGGTCTGGTCGTCAGCCAAGGGATCTGGATGGTTGACCAGTTAGGCTCGTGTGTAAGTATGGTTGGGTCTAGTGAGCGTCGTGTGTATGATCATACAAAAATAAAAAGATCTTTACACTTTGAGAGGTTGGTATACCCGAGTGGGAAATAAACATATCCATTTGAATTGAAAGATGTCGAATAGAAATATGCTTGAGATGTAATTACGTCCCCCAGATATAACGTTGTTGTATTATTTGCTAGAAAAACACACGATTTATCGTTTTTTTTTTCGACCTTATGTCACTTTGAAATTGTAAATATCTTTTTACACACACACACACACACACACACACACACACACACACACACACACACACACACACACACACACACACACACACACACACACACACATGCACATAAAGCCCAAAGTTTAATATCATTAACTTAATCCTTCCATGAAATCTAGTGGTGTAAACTCGTGTGAGTTTGGTGTGTTGAACACATTTCAGTTACAGGAGGAAATGCATCATCACGTACCACACTGGCTTGTCCCCATTTAACTTTCCTAATTGCTAACTGGGTGAGTTTCGACGTCATCAACCCAGTAGTTGTAGCATTACCGTCTGTTTAGATGTATACCATGAGCCAGTCGTAGTTCGCTCGCATCGAGAGGGGGGACTCGAACGACCAATTGGTTAATTATGGAGTTACAGAAACATCAAGATAGGGAAGGGGGATCCTATAGAGACATGGGGCCCGTGCCAAGCTAAGGGAGGGGATCCTATAGTGACATGGGGCCCGTGCCAAGCTAAGGGAGGGGTCCTATAGAGACATGGGGCCCGTGCCAAGCTAAGGGAGGGGTCCTATAGAGACATGGGGCCCTTGCCAAGCTATGGTCTGGCGAATCCTTAAATATCCTGCGGCTCTGCTGTTTTCTGTACACATAACTGAATTTCGCTCCGCCCTTGTTTACATTACCTCCGCTCCTGTTAGTCTAACCGAGCAACGCGAATTTAAGAGCGACTGCTGTTAGCGTGTATGTGTGTGTGTGTGTGTGTGTGTGTGTGTGTGTGTGTGTGTGTGTGTGTGTGTGGAGGTGTCCATCCACCTCAATTTTACGGTTAATCGTCTTGTGACACTATGGTCTTAGACCACGTATCTTATGGTCTTGTAAGTGGGATATTGGTCCCTCGTGCTATGCGATAAGGACGCTCAAAACAGCATCTAGAATATGTGTATCATGACAAGGTCCCGTCCCCTCCTTTAGCGTCTATTCAAGGCCGTTGTGTGTGGGTAATGTGGTATTTGCTTAAGACGCTGGTGTGTGGTTAGCATCCTCATAGCCCTGTGATCTCGCCTGCCTCAGGTCATTTTCATGGTTAGTATAAAAGCTTAGAGGAAATATTTGTGGGTTTTCCTTCAGCGAAGAGAAGACATTTGATGGTTTTCCCTTCCCCTCTTCTCTATTCCCTCGTTTATCCTCTTTAAAAAAAAAAAATAATGCAGGTTTCCCGGTCGAAAACGTTTGAGACGTAATATATCTAAGTCTAGGGTCAAGAGAACTCCATAACAGCATTTTACCCCGGAAACTAATTATAATCCAAGATTACGGAACTCGAGATTAATTATACGCCATAAGTTGAGAATCTGAGGTTGTATGAACGAGAGAACTTCAGAGGCCAGGAACTAATTATCTTGACCTTTTTAGACCTAGAGTGTGTCATCTTTGTCGTTGTTATTATTATTATCTTGGATATTTTTTTTTTTATCTTTCATTATCTTTCCTTCCCCGTACTGCCAGAGACTTTGTAGTTGAGGCTTAACTGAGTCCGCCCTCCAGCCTGAGGCTTCGTACGCCTCGTTATGGTGTGATCCATGCTCCTCTTCAGAGAGAGAGAGAGAGAGGGGAGAGGGGAGAGAGAGAGAAGAGAGAGAAAGAAGAAGGGGAGAGAGAAGAGAAGAGGGGAGAGAGAGAGAGGGGCAAAATTCGAGGGGGGGAATGATGGTACATATGTTTATGTCAGGCAGGTTCGGTTCTTGTTTTGGAAGTGCTGCTTGCTACTTGCTTTTATGACTAGGTTTGGTGACTAGGTTTGGTGACTAGGCTTGGTAGCTTAGGTTTTGGGGACAGACTTGGCTAGCTATAGATTTGGCGACTGACTTTGGGTTGCTACTAGATTGGCGACTAGACTTGGAGCTCCCGGGTTTTGGGAACTAGGCTGGCTGCTCCTAGGTTTGGTGACTAGACTTGATTAGCTACTAGGTTTGGCGACTAGACTTGGCTAGCTACTAGATTTGGCGACTAGACTTGGCTAGCTACTAGATTTGGCGACTAGACTTGGCTAGCTACTAGATTTGGCGACTAGACTTGGCTAGCTACTAGATTTGGCGACTAGACTTGGCTAGCTACTAGATTTGGCGACTAGACTTGGCTAGCTACTAGATTTGGCGACTAGACTTGGCTAGCTACTAGATTTGGCGACTAGACTTGGCTAGCTACTAGATTTGGCGACTAGACTTGGCTAGCTACTAGATTTGGCGACTAGACTTGGCTAGCTACTAGATTTGGCGACTAGACTTGGCTAGCTACTAGATTTGGCGACTAGACTTGGCTAGCTACTAGATTTGGCGACTAGACTTGGCTAGCTACTAGATTTGGCGACTAGACTTGGCTAGCTACTAGATTTGGCGACTAGACTTGGCTAGCTACTAGATTTGGCGACTAGACTTGGCTAGCTACTAGATTTGGCGACTAGACTTGGCTAGCTACTAGATTTGGCGACTAGACTTGGCTAGCTACTAGATTTGGCGACTAGACTTGGCTAGCTCCTAGGTTTGGCGACTAGACTTGGCTAGCTACTAGATTTGGCGACTAGACTTGGCTAGCTACTAGATTTGGCGACTAGACTTGGCTAGCTACTAGATTTGGCGACTAGACTTGGCTAGCTACTAGATTTGGCGACTAGACTTGGCTAGCTCCTAGGTTTGGCGACTAGACTTGGCTAGCTACTAGATTTGGCGACTAGACTTGGCTAGCTACTAGATTTGGCGACTAGACTTGGCTTGCTACTAGATTTGGCGACTAGACTTGGCTAGCTCCTAGGTTTGGCGACTAGACTTGGCTAGCTACTAGATTTGGCGACTAGACTTGGCTAGCTACTAGATTTGGCGACTAGACTTGGCTAGCTACTAGATTTGGCGACTAGACTTGGCTAGCTACTAGATTTGGCGACTAGACTTGGCTAGCTACTAGATTTGGCGACTAGACTTGGCTAGCTACTAGATTTGGCGACTAGACTTGGCTAGCTACTAGATTTGGCGACTAGACTTGGCTAGCTACTAGATTTGGCGACTAGACTTGGCTAGCTACTAGATTTGGCGACTAGACTTGGCTAGCTACTAGATTTGGCGACTAGACTTGGCTAGCTACTAGATTTGGCGACTAGACTTGGCTAGCTACTAGATTTGGCGACTAGACTTGGCTAGCTACTAGATTTGGCGACTAGACTTGGCTAGCTACTAGATTTGGCGACTAGACTTGGCTAGCTACTAGATTTGGCGACTAGACTTGGCTAGCTACTAGATTTGGCGACTAGACTTGGCTAGCTCCTAGGTTTGGCGACTAGACTTGGCTAGCTACTAGATTTGGCGACTAGACTTGGCTAGCTACTAGATTTGGCGACTAGACTTGGCTAGCTACTAGATTTGGCGACTAGACTTGGCTAGCTACTAGATTTGGCGACTAGACTTGGCTAGCTACTAGATTTGGCGACTAGACTTGGCTAGCTACTAGATTTGGCGACTAGACTTGGCTAGCTCCTAGGTTTGGCGACTAGACTTGGCTAGCTACTAGATTTGGCGACTAGACTTGGCTAGCTACTAGATTTGGCGACTAGACTTGGCTAGCTACTAGATTTGGCGACTAGACTTGGCTAGCTACTAGATTTGGCGACTAGACTTGGCTAGCTACTAGATTTGGCGACTAGACTTGGCTAGCTACTAGATTTGGCGACTAGACTTGGCTAGCTACTAGATTTGGCGACTAGACTTGGCTAGCTCCTAGGTTTGGCGACTAGACTTGGCTAGCTACTAGATTTGGCGACTAGACTTGGCTAGCTACTAGATTTGGCGACTAGACTTGGCTAGCTACTAGATTTGGCGACTAGACTTGGCTAGCTACTAGATTTGGCGACTAGACTTGGCTAGCTACTAGATTTGGCGACTAGACTTGGCTAGCTACTAGATTTGGCGACTAGACTTGGCTAGCTACTAGATTTGGCGACTAGACTTGGCTAGCTACTAGATTTGGCGACTAGACTTGGCTAGCTACTAGATTTGGCGACTAGACTTGGCTAGCTACTAGATTTGGCGACTAGACTTGGCTAGCTACTAGATTTGGCGACTAGACTTGGCTAGCTACTAGATTTGGCGACTAGACTTGGCTAGCTACTAGATTTGGCGACTAGACTTGGCTAGCTACTAGATTTGGCGACTAGACTTGGCTAGCTACTAGATTTGGCGACTAGACTTGGCTAGCTACTAGATTTGGCGACTAGACTTGGCTAGCTACTAGATTTGGCGACTAGACTTGGCTAGCTACTAGATTTGGCGACTAGACTTGGCTAGCTACTAGATTTGGCGACTAGACTTGGCTAGCTACTAGATTTGGCGACTAGACTTGGCTAGCTACTAGATTTGGCGACTAGACTTGGCTAGCTACTAGATTTGGCGACTAGACTTGGCTAGCTACTAGATTTGGCGACTAGACTTGGCTAGCTACTAGATTTGGCGACTAGACTTGGCTAGCTACTAGATTTGGCGACTAGACTTGGCTAGCTCCTAGGTTTGGCGACTAGACTTGGCTAGCTACTAGATTTGGCGACTAGACTTGGCTAGCTACTAGATTTGGCGACTAGACTTGGCTAGCTACTAGATTTGGCGACTAGACTTGGCTAGCTACTAGATTTGGCGACTAGACTTGGCTAGCTACTAGATTTGGCGACTAGACTTGGCTAGCTACTAGATTTGGCGACTAGACTTGGCTAGCTACTAGATTTGGCGACTAGACTTGGCTAGCTACTAGATTTGGCGACTAGACTTGGCTAGCTACTAGATTTGGCGACTAGACTTGGCTAGCTACTAGATTTGGCGACTAGACTTGGCTAGCTACTAGATTTGGCGACTAGACTTGGCTAGCTACTAGATTTGGCGACTAGACTTGGCTAGCTACTAGATTTGGCGACTAGACTTGGCTAGCTCCTAGGTTTGGCGACTAGACTTGGCTAGCTACTAGATTTGGCGACTAGACTTGGCTAGCTCCTAGGTTTGGCGACTAGACTTGGCTAGCTACTAGATTTGGCGACTAGACTTGGCTAGCTACTAGATTTGGCGACTAGACTTGGCTAGCTACTAGATTTGGCGACTAGACTTGGCTAGCTACTAGATTTGGCGACTAGACTTGGCTAGCTACTAGATTTGGCGACTAGACTTGGCTAGCTACTAGATTTGGCGACTAGACTTGGCTAGCTACTAGATTTGGCGACTAGACTTGGCTAGCTCCTAGGTTTGGCAACTAGGCTTGGCTAGCTCCTAGGTTTGGCGACTAGACTTGATTAGCTACTAGATTTGGCGACTAGACTTGGCTAGCCACTAGATTTGGCGACTAGACTTGGCTAGCTCCTAGGTTTGGCGACTAGACTTGGCTAGCTACTAGATTTGGCGACTAGACTTGGCTAGCTACTAGATCTGGCCATGACATCAGCACAGCCCATATAGACACTGCCAAAATTCAAAGGTACTGGGGGCGAGTGAAATCACTCGGCCTCCATACTCCAGCGAGCAGACGAAAGACGCTTTCCATAATTTACGGAAAATCCTGGAAAGTATGGTTCCCAATGTACGCTAAAAGAAATAATTTCCTCTCGGCTTTGATAGGCATTGAGGACAGTCAAGTAACATCACTGAAATGAATAAGACTCAGAGGTACAGAGGAGAAAACACTATAAACATTCTAGCCTTTGAGACTGCTTAGCTCTCTGCCTGTAAGCCTTAAAAAGTGGAGAAATGAACTCTCTCTCAGGTAACGTTTACAGAATGACTGGTTTGCCATGAGAATATAACCACGCTTCCTTAGGGCTCGTTTTAGATTATGCCAATCCGATTTTGGGCCATCGTGGACCCTTCCCAATTAGTACTGACAGTGACAGAGAGAGGGATCATCATCTCGATATGATCAGGTAACATTTGCATCTGATTGTGTAACCTTTGGCTCAGGCTACATGTAACCTTTACCTTCAGCTATGTGTAACCTTCGACCGTTGGTTCATCCCACCCACTCAGACCTGATCTGAAACGTTGAAGCTTAGTATTGTCGGGATGTTGGATTCCTCCTTGGTATTTCTGCTATCTTCTTAACCATTTTGTAAAATGTTCTGATGAAAGAAAGCTATCAGTCTGGCCCACCTGATGCGTTTACAAACTTACACTCATTCCTGGAGGGTGAATCGTGTGTCGTGAGGACAGTGTGAGCTTCGCATGATAAGATGGTATTAACAGTAATGTGTATAAACACAGGTTGAAGCAAGGGGAGACGTATAACACCCTGGGGGACTCCTCGGATATCGTCTGTGTCACCTGGAGGAACATAACTTGGAGTATTATGTTTTTTTTATTATAATGACCATTGGAACCATTCTGTTGGTGTCTTGTGAGGAGAAGTGTGTCTAGGCACTTAAGGGGTCCCGTCAGTGACTGTATATCGTCAGCAGTGACAGTATATCGTCAGCAGCGAGAGTATATCGTCAGCAGCGAGAGTATATCGTCAGCAGCGAGAGTATATCGTCAGCAGTGACATTATATCGTTAGCAGTGACAGTATATCGTCAGCAGCGACAGTATATCGTCAGCAGTGACAGTATATCGTCAGCAGTGACAGTATATCGTTAGCAGTGACAGTATATCGTCAGCAGTGACAGTATATCGTCAGCAATGCCGTCTGCGTCAGACGCTTCACCGCGTCGTTGGCAATATCGGTGTTGCATCGTCAGCGGCGCATCTCCACCCTGAGGAGGAAGGAATTCGAAGGGTTGGTAAGCGCTGGTGTTGGTGACGACTCGAGGTTGTGGTGTGGAGACGACTGATGGTGGTGGCGAAGGATATGTGGCTGGTATTGACATATTCGGTATGGATGATCCAAAGCTAATTACCCAACCACCCGCCCGGCTAATTACCCGCTCAGAGCCCCCCCCTTTTTTTCATCTGAATCATAAAACCACTCGATCCCCAAATTGGACAAAGTTCGCCCAGAACAGAATTTTTGGAATTCATGATCCCCCCCGACAGCCTGATGAAGCTAGTGGGTAGTGATTCAGACGTTGTGATTAATAACTTACGGCATTAGTTTGATGCTGATGATTAACAGACGTTAATTATATATATATATTAACTAGAGAAGAAAAATGATATACGTACGTATTTAGAAATCTAGCAAACACTGTGTCCATCCTTACGCCTCCTAGCTCTTGACTCCACTCGTTCTTTCAACGCGGCTCTCGCAAAATTGCTTTCTTATCTTTCCATTCATAGTTCCCAGCGGTGGCGTATTCTCACTCTGCACTACTGAGTTACATACCTCAGCCATATTGATGAATATGTCCTCTATCCTACGGTCGGTTCACTGGTGCCTGCATATATATATCTGGTTTATTGGCGTCTCGATCATTAGACTTTCCTAAATATACGTCAAACTGGTATCCCGGTGAGCTTTGTGGGGGTTTCCTCTCGGCCTCCAGTATCGCCGCCACGCCCCTCTCTACGATCACTGTTGTCTTCCGTTCCTCCTTCCCCTACAGACCACAGTCGCCCATCCTTTCCTCTCCTTTATCTCCGAGCAGAGCCGTCTCCCTCCTACTTATTACCTTCCCACTGAGACCCATTACCTTCAGATTGCTCTTAACAAATATTTCTCCAACATTACCATCCCCACACTCGCTATTCAAGTCCCTCACGCACCACACCTGGAGAGCACCTCCCATCTAAGTGAATCAAAACGTTGCCGCCCCTCCTCCTCCTCCTCCTCCTCCTCCTTCCCCCTCTCTCTCTCTCCTCACCTGCCACACACACACACACAACAGGTTCAGGTGCAGGACGTAGCCCTTTTATAGGATTGGAAGTACCATCGACTACCACACAGGAGGGTTCCCCGCCCTCTGGATATACCACACACAAGGGTTCCCTCACTCCCTCCCTGCACCACATACACGAGCTCCCTGCTTCCCTAGCTGGCTACGCTGTGTTTCAAAAGGCAGTGTCGAACCTCACTCTTGATACAGCAATTCATGACACATAAGGTACGTAGTACCCCTTATTAACGGAACCAAGGCTCACCTGGTTAAGGTAGCCAGTTATTAATACATATATATATATATATATATATATATATATATATATATATATATATATATATATATATATATATATATATAATTGTGTGTGTGTGGATTGGAATGGTTAGGAAACAGGGAGGAGGGAGGGAACAGGTTGTGGTGCCCAGGTGTGTGGTCACACCACACACTAGGTGTGTCCCCAGTCGGTGCCTCCCTCCCAACTTAACGCCAGCTTTCTCTCCCTCTCCATCACCCTAGTAATCCCTATCTAACTCTCCCTCTACCTCATCGTTGCAACCACCTCCACAATCCCAGCTGTTCCCCTCCTCATCCCCAGCCTGATAGTTCTGATGTCTCTCTACCCCAGCCACTGTTCACGTCTCCTCCTCAAGCCACACCTCGTCTTCCCCACTCAACTTCCTCATACACGCTTCATTCACCGCCCGCGTCCTCTCCACCCACCGCGCCAGTCCCCGCCTCCTCCGCTTGCCTCCCGCTCTTGCCTCCCTCCCTCCACCCCGACACCGACACACTCCCCGTTCATCGTCCACAACACCCACGCACTTCCCCAGCTGGCGGCCTACGCCGTCTTCACCCAGCGGCCACGCCCTTCCCACCCATTACACGTCCTTATAACCCTCCGGCCACGCCCTCCGCACCGAACGTCAGCGTCTCCCTCAGCCTGACTCGCTCGGCAGAGTGCCGCCTACCTACACACTGTGTGCCTGTATCGTCATCACCTTCCTGTGCTCGCCTTCCCTCAGTATGGGGCACTGCTGGGGCACTGCTCGACGGCTCTCGCCTTCCCTCGCCTCACCGCTAATGATGAAACTTAAAATGTCTCAAATCAGGAGGTTTCCAACTCCTCCTCAGTGATCTCTCTCTCTCTCTCTCTCTCTCTCTCTCCCCATCTTAAGCGAGACGCATCGTCCCTCTTCACTCCCTCGAAACAAGTACGAACGAAATGCTGTAGATATAGGAGCCTTTGAATCAAATGCGATGTATATGATCATACAAGAAATAAAAGTTTTTTGGCAGAATTTGAGACGATGATATTTATGTAAATATGCAATCAAATTACGCAATTCTGTATACCAAATTTTAAGCTTTTAGAGTTTTTTTTTTTTGTTGCTATAGAAACGGTGGATAACTACTGGGTTCTCGTGCTTGACAAAGTCCTCTGTTAATCTTTAACACAAAGGAAGGGAAGCCTTCTGCCCTTTTGTCGTTGATAGACCCACAGCAGCAGACACACAGTGATGGGGGAAGGATGGACGCCTTCCACGATTTTAGGACTACGATAGTCATTGTTTAAAGGCACCAAATCCTCCTCTTGTATATTCTCCTGTTCCTCTTCCTCCTCCTCTACCTCGTCTCCCTCTTCGTCAGGGAGCACCTCGTTCCCTTCCTATCAACTCTTTGCTTCTTCAGGGAAGCAATTTCTGCTTCCACTCAAGCCCATGGAGATGCTGCCGTCTCAGCAGTTTAAGAGTTGCAGGTTTAATTCTAATAGTAGGTGGCAGAGTGGGGTCTAGGGTGACCCCTTCCAGCAGGGGGTGGTAGGGGAACAGCGCTCCCTGTTTAGGGGGGAGTCATCCAGATGGTTGAGGACCCTCAGCTGAAATTAATTTTAGCATCTTCGAGGTATTAAAGAAAAAAAAACCTGTCTCCAGTTTTTGTATATATATATATATATATATATATATATATATATATATATATATATATATATATATATATATATAGTCATGAGAAGGTATCTTTTTTTCTTTGTTTTTGTAAAAATTTAAAAAGAAAGGAAATGTAGGAGACTCTGTTTGGCAGACTAGGAGCTCCTTAGGAGCTCTTGACCCGCCAGCCATCTCCAAATGAGGAGGACGGTGGTATTTCCCTCTTAAACAGGTTTAGGACATGTAGAGGGAGAGAGGGAGGGAGAGTGAGGGAGAGTGAGGGAGAGGGAGGTAGGGAGAGAGAGAGACTGACCCTCATCCTCCCATTTAGAAGAAGGGATGGCATATTTTGTCTTTCCCGTGCCTCGGTTCTGAACTGGCAAACGATCCGTGTCCCTATTAAGCAAGGGAGAGAGAGAGAGAGAGAGAGAGAGAGAGAGAGAGAGAGAGAGAGAGAGAGAGAGAGAGAGAGAGAGAGAGAGAGAGAGAGAGACCCCCCCTCTCGTCGCGTCCCCATTGACCTGTGGACAACGGCTTTTGTCTGTCCTGAGTGTGTGTGTGTGTGTGTTGGGGGGGTAGGGGGGTCATGGACCAGCAAACGGCTCATACCCCGGCGAGTAAGAGACGGCAGCAGCTCTCGTCCGAGATATGATCCGGCTAATTTGATGAGGTTCCGAGGCTTGTGGAGCGAAAGGTTTGATTCAATTCCAGGTCGCGCAGCGGTGCATTTTCGTCGGTGTTGGCACCAGGGAGAGATATATTGATCTCTGGCCTCCTCCTCCTCCTCTTCCTCCTCCTCCTCCTACTACTACTACTACTACTACTACTACTGCTACTACTACTACGACGCCACCGCTTTGTGGTCTTTACCCTTTGGAACAGTCATGCACGTATGAATGGATGAGGTGAGGGGTCGGAAACGGGGTCGGAAACGACCCCGATGGGAAGGCGAGGGAAGGAAGGGTGTAGGTTGATTGTGTGTGTGTGTGTGTGTGTGTGTGGTTCTTGGTGTCGTTGTTTTCCCTGGGGGTGTTGATGGGTATTTTGAGGTGATGGTATGTTGTGGTGGTGATGGTACGTTATGGTGACGGTAGTGTGTTGTGGTGATGGTTATGATTATGGTGGTGATGGTATTGTGGTGGAAGCAGTAATGATTGTGGTAGGGAGTAGGAAATGGTGGTTATGGAAGGGCTAATTGAGGTTGTGATAGTGTGATTGGTGGTGATAGTGGTGGAAGTGGGTGGGTGGTGGAGGAGGAGGAGGAGGAGCTGTTGGCGGTCTAGGAGGAGGAGGAGGAGGGAGGAGGAGGAAATGAAATTTACAGCTAAATATTGGTCGTGACCTGACTTTCAAAGTGCTCCTTCCGTCGCTCTCTCCTGTATAACTCTTAATGTAAGTGCTTGGAGTGTTGAGTATACTGCCATATTTTTCCTAAAGTGTGCGTGTAAGTAATTACGTATTTGTACTGTACGGAGAAGGAGGAGGAGGAGGTTTTTTTTTTACACTCGTGGGGGCCTCATTTCTTAAACATTCTCTGCTACCAATACAGCTGCTTAAATACATGTATGTTGTCTGTATCAACCATATCTTATCAAGCGTGTGTGTGTGTGTGTGTGTGTGTGTGTGTGTGTGTGTGTGTGTGTGTGGTTTAGTCATTAATTATTGCGTTTGGAGATTTATAGAGTATCTTCATTGGGTAGCCACCTTCAAGACTCGAAGGAACGATTTTTCAGCACGACGCTACGAACCTCTTCCTTGGATATGATGGCCTAGCCTTTGACCCCACCGATACGGATCACGTCAAAGGCCAAGCCATCATACCCCCAGCCCAGTCGCGTTCAAGAGTAGTACCATTGGGGTCAGTTGAGGGTACTACCATTGGGGTCAGTTGAGGGTAGTACCATTGGGGTCAGTTGAGGGTAGTACCATTGGGGTCAGTTGAGGGTAGTACCATCAGGGTCAGTTGAGGGTAGTACCATTGGGGTCAGTTGAGGGTAGTACCATTGGGGTCAGTTGAGGGTAGTATCATTGGGGTCAGTTAAGGGTAGTACCATCGGGGTCAGTTGAGGGTAGTACCATCGGGGTCAGTTGAGGGTAGTACCATCGGGGTCAGTTGAGGGTAGTATCATTGGGGTCAGTTGAGGGTAGTATCATTGGGGTCAGTTGAGGGTAGTACCATTGGGGTCAGTTGAGGGTAGTACCATCGGGGTCAGTTGAGGGTAGTACCATCGGGGTCAGTTGAGGGTAGCACCATCGAGGTCAGTTGAGAGTCCGTCGATCTCAAGAAGTCAACATTTTAGTTTACATTCCAATCAAATGCTTTTTCAGATATTATATTCCTCTTTTCGTAGGATCTCTCGGGAGCTCGATTCCATCTTGTCTATATTCATCGTAGTTGGGGAACGAAAGTCTTCATCTCCTCTCTCAAAGGTGTGTGTGTGTGTGTGTGCCTGGACCCCATCATTCCACGAGACCGACCGTGAAGGAGGGAAAGCTGCTCAACTCAAGGCAGCGAGCATCTCGTGATCAAAGGAACTCGTTAATGGCTCGAGTCTTGAAGCATTATATCCATATGAACGGTACGGCACGCTTCTCGTAGACCGTCGATGCTTTACTTCTCGAGACGCTCTCGAGAGGTCTTAGCTCGTTAGCCGTTCGCAATGATGTGTGTCCTCTACTTACAGCACACACCGTCTGCTCTCCCACAGGTGTAGAGGTTGCAAAATGGAATGTCTCGTCAGCTTTTTTTGGTCTTACTTGACGAATCGGTGTTGGGAATATGCCTGCACGACTAGTAGTGGTCTGGGTAACATTGGCCTGCATTTGCTCTATAAAGCAAGATAGCTCTAGCAGTGCGTCTTGCACACACATATTGTGGTAATTCTTTATCAATATTGGGTCCTTCAGAACGGTACCTCCCTCACATAGATGTGTCACTCTCCCTCCCTCTCTCTCTTCCCACCTTCCCTTTTGGTCTCAGATATGTTCTAACTCCTTTTAACGCATTCAATCGTCTCATATTTGATGTTTACTCTGGCTGTTTCCTTCGTGGATCTGTAAGTAAACAGTTTACCCAACTTGATCTTTTCCTCGTCCATATCATGAAGCTGAGGTTCATGGTATATATATATATATATATATATATATATATATGTGAAGCGTCTGGGGTAAACCATGGAAAGCTGTGTAGGTATGTATATTTGCGTGTGTGGACGTATTGTATATACATGTGTATGGGGGGGGGGGGGGGTTGGGCCATTTCTTTCGTCTGTTTCCTTGCGCTACCTCACAAACGCGGGAGACAGCGACAAAGTATAATAAAAAAGGTAAGCTGGAAGACTCTACTGTTAATGTTGATGACTTATTGCCCACCATCTGTGGGTAAATTGTTTACAACTGGTAGGCATAGTTTAGGCATTACTAGATTCTGCCTGCTAGAGGTTGCACCGAGTTAAAACTTACCTTTGGAGGGGTATTGTGTCATCAGCAGTTGACAAACCAAAATACAATCTAATCAGGGAAATTCATGGTTCAAAGAAATCCATCCTGTCCTTGATAATGAATGTAGCACAGCCCCTGAAAAGGGGTCCTGGGTAACACCAAATTGAATCAAAACTTGGTTTAGTGAATCACAAGCCGTAGCTGCTGTAGGACTTGCAGTATAGTCTGCAGTACCATAATTACTGCTCGTGTCTTTGCAGCAGAGTTATTCTCTTTTCACTAATAAGTATATTTATTATGTTTATGTTTTTCATTTACAAAAATGCAACTGTTCAAGCACATATAGGGGATAGGGGAGAAAGAATACTTCCCACGTATTCCCTGCGTGTCGTAGAAGGCGACTAAAAGGGAAGGGAGCGGGGGGCTGGAAATCCTCCCCTCTCATTTTTTTATTTTAATTTTCCAAAAGAAGGAACAGAGAAGGGGGCCAGGTGAGGGTATTCCCTCAAAGGCCCAGTCCTCTGTTCTTAACGCTACCTCGCTATCGCGGGAAATGGCGAATAGTATGAAAAAAAAAAAAAAAAAAAAAAAAAAAATATATATATATATATATATATATATATATATATATATATATATATATATATATGTCTAGCCATTGGGTAGTTGGTGTTCTAGAACCATACGTTTCTCCCCGCCTCTTGTATTTTCCCCCCCCAGTAGGACGAGGAGTTGTCTGGTCGGGCGTCCTCAATTCCCTGGGATATGAGCCGTCTGCAAATCCCTGCAGAGGAAGTAGTTTGTCATCAAGCCTCGGGCTTTCATACACAGAGTGTCATCCTTTGTCGTCATATATCTTGATGTCGTGATGCATAATCCGTCGGATGAGACGAGAGCTTGGAGTGGGGGGGTGGGGGTGGGATTGTAACTACCGTGTGCTGACGTGCCCCGTGTTGTTCTCTCAGCCGAATTAATAAGGACTGATTGTGTGCTCTCCGGGTGGTGAGGAGGAGGGTAAACGGATACAAGCGGAGGTGTGGAGCCGTCTTAGTGGTGGTGATGTGAGTGTCTTTATATCCTCCTCCCTAATATTGCCTTGAGGGCACGCACACCCGCTTGTCTTCCATGCCACATGATGATGGTAGGTTTGAGAAACCAGACACGCACTCTGGATTGATCTACACACCAGACATGCACTGTGGATTGACCTACACACATTGCCTACACACCAGACACGCACTCTGGGTTCATCTACACACCAGACATGCACTCTGGATTGATCTACACACATCGCCTACACACCAGACATGGACTGTGGATTGATCTACACACATCGCCTACACACCAGACATGCACTCTGGATTGATCCACACATCGCCTACAAACCAGACATGCACTCTGAATTGATCTACACATCACCTACACACCAGACATGCACTCTGGATTGATCCACACATCACCTACACACCAGACATGCACTCTGGATTGATCCACACATCGCCTACACAAAGTTGGACACGCCGGCGGCTGCCAGCTTAAATCAATCCCACGATTACGTAACAAAAAGAAGAAAAGCTTACACTCTATCCGACAGCTTTCATTGTAGTGCATTTACGATTAGCATTCATTATAGAGGAAAATATGTAGAGAATAATCTTCGCCCTGAACGCAAATCGTTCATTGTTTATGAAGGGTTAGATGTACATGAACCATCGCGTTCTCCTACTGCCAGACTAGACCATTGGTTGATCTCGGGTTCCTGTGGTCTCTCGTGGTTCATGTCCTCCTCAGCTCGCCAACAATGTTTTCTATTGTCATATCTCGGGTCATCGAGTGTGTGTTACAATTCCAACTCACGTCCGGTGTCCTTTGACTATGGTTTGCTATACTTTCATGAGGCATTTCTCCTGGTTTATTGTAGTTTGCCAGGGTTTCATAGCACACTTCTCCTCGGCTGTAGTTAAATTTCGCCCTTGATCACTTCGTCCCTGAATTCACACTCCCCTTTTTGGCATGATAATGGTACATTCTATATAGTCCAGTGTCTGAAGTCTATCCCTCCCTCTCTCACCCTCTCTCCCTCTCATCTGCCTCGTTCTTGTTCTGCTGTTCTTGTTCTGTTCCTCCTGTTCCTCTTCCTCCTCCAGCCCCTGAGGTAATCCTGCTCCTGTTTGCTCTTGTTTGCTGGCGCAGTTTACCCTCGCTTGTTGGCGCGGGTGTTCGTGTTTGCTGCCTTTCACTGGTGCTGCGTGCTGCTGTGTGCTGCCACTTTCATCCCTCCTCCTCCTCGTCCTCCTCCTCCAGCGTACAAGTGACCCCACGCTCGCCTCCTCGCCAGGCACATTATGTAGATTAGACAGCAGACTAAAATACGAATCGTCGGTGTCACGATTCCCTAAAATATAACTCCCATGCCTTCCGCCTAATTACTTGGCTGCTGAATTACATTGTGGCTGCATCGGCTGCATGAATACGCTGCTGTACTCTGCGCTGTAGCACAAGTATGCGCTGCAGTTAGCTGCAATGTCCTGCTGGATCAGTTGGCACTGGACAGACTTAAAGAGACATTACCTTGCTAGGGTTGTCCGTATAGTTCTTTGTGCTCTAGGCTCATCAAATGCATCAGTCATCAAGGGAGCCCCAACCTAAGCTAAACAACTTGTCTTTAAAGATCTTCAGGCGTTGAAGATAATGCTAAGATCACGTAACTCGCTCGGTGTAGTGTATATATAACCCATGGGTTTCAAACGACTGATTTAGGGGGGGGGGTGTCCTTTGCCTGGCGTGCTGAGGGGTAATGGCCTTTTCAAAATTTGTCTCTGGACATCTAAGAGAACCCACGTCACAGGGGAAGATTGAATCATTTGAAGACAGTTGATAATCTAGTTGTTTACATTATGATTGAAGACTTGAATGATAGTACATTTGTAATTCAATTGTTTACATTTATGATTGAAGACTTGAATAATAGTACATTTGTAATTCTTGTTGTTTACATTTATGATTGAAGACTTGAATGATAGTACATCTGTAATTCTTGTTGTTTACATTTATGATTGAAGACTTGAATGATAGTACATTTGTAGTTCTTGTTGTTTACATTCATGATTGAAGACTTGAATAATAGTACATCTGTAATTATTGTTGTTTACATTATGATTGAAGACTTGAATAATAGTACATTTGTAATTCTTGTTGTTTACATTATGATTGAAGACTTGAATAATAGTACATTTATAGTTCTTGTTGTTTACATTGTGATTTAAGTTATGTAGTTCTGAAGTTCTTGAATACTTAAGTACATCCTTTTCCTTCTTTATGATGGGAGAAAACACGTTCTGAAGATAAGTTTTGATGTTAGAGAGTCACAAGAGGAAATACGAGTGGGTCCGTGCGTCATCAGTTGCATAATACTAAAATTACTGCACGAAGAAAGATGTAATTAGCTGCCAGTGTCTGGTAATGGCAGGCGAGATCAAAGGCTTCATTAAGGGGGGGGGACAGGAGGTTATCATTACCCCTGTAGGGGTGAGTGAGGGAAAGGCTAGGAGGAGGTGGATAGTTAGATGGAGGGTGCTGAGAGCAGACGGACGAGGAAGGATAGCTGGAGGGATAGAGAAGGGGGGGGATAGTGGAGGATAAGCAGTTGTGCCTCCACTGTACTGCGCTGCGACATCATTTTTGGAGTGATGAACTCTCCGCGCTCTGCTTAATTATGACTTAGGTCGGTGTCGGGCCGAGTCTAGTCGACAGCTCGCTAGCTAGAGACTTCATCGCCTGCTTAAGCCCTGTTGTTCCCGTCACTCGACGTCACAATGGCGTGTGCGTTCGCGTCACACGTTTTGCGTCACACGTTTTGTATTGGGTCGTCGTTCGAGACGAGAGTTGGTGTTGGACGGGGGCACCGCGTCACGCCAGCTGGTGGCGCATCATTGTATGAGGTAAGGTGCCACGGTGCACCAGGAGTGGGGGTGGTACTACGGTACAGCAGGGGTGGTACTACGGTACGCCAGGAGTAGAGGTGGTACTACGGTACAGCAGGGTTGGAGGTGGGGTGGTACTACGGTACGGCAGGGGTGGAGGTGGTACTACGGTACAGCAGGGGTGGTGCTACGGTACAGCAGGGGTGGAGGTGGTACTACGGTACAGCAGGGGTGGCACTACGGTACACCAGGGGTGGAGGTAGTACTATGGTACAGCAGGGGTGATACTACGGTACACCAGGGGTGGAGGTGGTGGTACTACGGTACATCAGCGGTGGTACTACGGTACAGCAGGGGTGGTACTACGGTACAGCAGGGATGGAGGTAGTGGTACTACGGTACAAGAGGGAGTGGAGGTGGTGGTACAGCAAGGGTGGAGGGATATGTTTCCATGCACGAGCAGTGGACATTTTTGACAATTTTTTTTTCCTAGCATAATGGTCTCGTGGAATTTATTTGACACTGCAAATTATACGTGATGCGTTTCGTCCTGTGAGGATATATATTGCAAAAATGTTTTTACAGTTCGGAACTCACGAATGAAAGTGAACATATATATATATATATATATATATATATATATATATATATATATATATATATATATATATATATATATATATATATTTCCCTGGGGATAGGGGAGAAAGAATACTTCCCACGTATTCCCTGCGTGTCGTAGAAGGCGACTAAAAGGGAAGGGAGCGGGGGGCTGGAAATCCTCCCCTCTCGTTTTTTTTTTTTTTTTTTCCAAAAGAAGGAACAGAGGAGAGGTCCAGGTGAGGATATTCCCTCAAAGGCCCAGTCCTCTGTTCTTAACGCTACCTCGCTATCGCGGGAAATAGCGAATAGTATGAAAAAAAAAAAAAAAAAAAATATATATATATATATATATATATATATATATATATATATATATATATATATATATATATATATATATATATAGTGTGTGTGATTGGGGCCTGAACATGTAGGAGGGTGAAAGGAGGGCAAGGAATAGAGTGAATTGGATCAATGTGGTATATCGGGGTTGACGTGTTGTTGTTATAACAATATATATATATATATATATATATATATATATATATATATATATATATATATATATATATATATATATATATATATATATATATATATATATATTGTATATTATCCCTGGGGATAGGGGAGAAAGAATACTTCCCACGTATTCCCTGCGTGTCGTAGAAGGCGACTAAAAGGGGAGGGAGCGGGTGGCTGGAAATCCTCCCCTCTCGTTTTTTTTTTAATTTTCCAAAAGAAGGAACAGAGAAGGGGGCCAGGTGAGGATATTCCCTCTAAGGCCCAGTCCTCTGTTCTTAACGCTACCTCGCTAATGCGGGAAATGGCGAATAGTATGAAAGAAAAGATATATTGTATATATATATATATATATATATATATATATATATATATATATATTCCAGTGAGGGAACAGCCTATAGTCAACTTGGTCTTTCCAGGGCCTTGGAAATGGCTCACAACTGCTTTACATGTAAACCTTTACGCTTCGCAAATCTAATTATAGAAAACTTCTATCAGGGTTTCCCGTCTCTCCAAGGGAGGAAAAAAGAAATCCAGGCTATGAAATTCCAGACCTTTTTAATTCCAGATGACTGCTTAAGATTCTGGAAGCGGCAACCTCAGCTGCTCTTGCCCCTTTTGGAACAGCACTAACGATCCTGAACATGTTCGCTCCCGTAGATTCTTAAGGACGAACGTTCCCGGAACGTGTAAGCCTCCTTTGACTCGTCACAAGAGTTACGGTACTATGCCATTTTCGACCTAAATGACATCCTGGACGTGGTTAGGTCTTGCGCTACACTCTGCGCCTCTGGAGTAGTAAAAGCTCCGGTTGTAACACAACGCCAGAATCGCTTACTAACGAAGAGGAGTTACGGTCTTACGGTGCGATTGCGAGGGAGTAGCATTTTTTCTTCATCGTGGCATTTCATCTTGTAAATGTCAAGTGCATCAGGGCTTCATGGGCCCAGAAATGTTAATATTCCTCAGCGCGCGTCTCTGTACCTGGCCCCTTATTTACGTCTGTGTATTTTTCTGTGGCAGGAGAAATCTGAAAATGAAACTGGACTTTAGAATTTTGTTTTTCTCTCCAGAGGTTTTTTTTCTTCTTTTATAAGCGCAGTCGTTTGTGGTGGCGATATATATCCTAGTTTGGGGGGGCGTGGAAAAGTGAATCGCTTCATCATCTGAGAGGATGTACGTAGGTGGCTATTACGGCAATAAAATAGTAATTTGTTACATTTAATGACTGCAGTCATGAGGGCTGCCAGACGAATGGCCAGGGTCTCCCCACATGCGTGCGCACTGGTCAAGTCCCAGTATCATGTGAGTAGGGTCGCAAACCCCTCCCCTATATGTTGGTCGGGTCTCTCACCTGCGTTGGTCAGGTCACTCACACTTTGTTGGTCGAGTCGGAACCCCCGTGGTGGTCGGGTCAAGACTCAGCGTTGGTCAGGTCGCTAACACAGTGGTGCTCGAGTCGCAAACCCTGTGGTGGTCGGGTCAAGACTCTGCGTTGGTCAGGTCGCTACCCTGTGTTGGTTGGTCAGGTCGCTAACACTGTGGTGGTCGAGTCGGAAACCCAGCGATAGTGAGGTCTTCATTCCACCTCCTTCATTCCAGAGTTTGATTCGCGTTTGTTACGTCCATTTCCATCCTTCAGTTCTCTGCTCCCAGGTGGGGTAAAGTAGGTAGGACCCCTTACCGAGAGAGAGAGAGAGAGAGAGAGAGAGAGAGAGAGAGAGAGAGAGAGAGAGAGAGAGAGAGAGAGAGAGAGAGAGAGAGAGATTGCCTTTAAGTCAGTTTTAATATTTGCCTCAACTTGGCTGATGGTTTATTTTTATATATATACATAATTGAGTCTAATTTAGATATATGTGACAGGCGGGAGGAACGGAGCGGAATTAAAGGTCCCATGTGAGGCATTAGTCCTCATGAGAGTCCAATTACCTTGGCCCTTCATGGTTAGACCAGCCATTAGTTCATGTCGTTTGTTTTGGGAAGGTGGCACGGCACTGTAGGGAGGGGCAGGAGGGAGGGAGAGAAAGGGGGGGGGGGATATGCTTGTTTTGGAGGTGGTAGGTATAGGTAGGGAAGGGTAGGAGAGAAGGGGAGATGTTTCTTAGGGAGGTGGGAGTAAACTGGTTGGCAGTGGAGATGGGGAGATGTTTGTCATAGACGTGACCAGCTGTACCATCATGGTGTGTGTGTGTGTGTGTGTGTGTGTGTGTGTGTGTGTGTGTGTGTGTGCGCGCGCGCGCATCGTGATGTGTACCTGTGTGTGATGTGAATGTTTCATGTGTGCATAAGGTTTTATCATCATCAGTAGTCGTCAGTACAGTTTCACTGGAGAACTTCTTGCTCCGGAGAAATCCATCGTTTCCCTGCCACGTATCGGAGCGCAGCCTTGAAACCGTAGGAGCCTGATGAAAAAGGGGTTCTCTGATTGTATGATTAACTGACGTTGGTCATCTGGAGTAACACATGTACCTAGCCATGCTCTCTGTCACCACACACTCCCTCTCCCTTAGCACGAGGCTCTGAAAGGGAGGGAAGAAAGGAGGGAGGGAGGGAGAGAGGGCGTGGCAGGGACGGTACGTTGCATCATGCTCCGCGTGAGGCCTGGCAAGGGAGGGCGTGGGGCGTTGTGGGACGGTGCTCGTCCCCTCACTCCACGTTGAAGCGTGGCAGGAAGGGAGGCGTGGCAGGATGATGTGTTGCCTCACCCCCAACGCAAGGCTTGGCCGAGCAGGACTGAGGGAGGCACGGCAGGAGGAGGAGGAGGAGGAGGAGGAGGAGGAGGAGCGACGAGATAAGTCACCCTGGGTGTGTGTGTGCGCGCGTGGGGGGCGCTTCGGCAGGTTTACTGGCATGAATATTCAACAGTGTCTGACATGGAAACAAGGGAGAATGCCCCTAGACGGCTGTCTTAATGAAGAGGCAGTTTAGACGTGTAGCTTTACGAGATACGAGTGCTGCTGCTGCCGCTGCTGCTGCCTGTCAGGTCGCCGCTCGGGTCATTAGTGTGGTAATGCGTCATAGAATTAACACATCAGTCCATCTGCAGCTGGAAATACATTGCAAGCATAAAGTGGTATACTGTGTGTGTGTGTGTGTGTGTGTGTGTGTGTGTGTGTGTGTGTGTATTAGTTGAAACCACCCACTGCCATCTGCGTCGTCCCATATATACCACACCGGTCTAATTTATTCTATCTAGGGCAAGCCTCATCCCTCTGAAAGCGCAGGCCCCGATACCCCGAAGCATGGTTGCTCTCCATCTTTCCACCTCTTCATCTCTCTCTCCTCTCCCTATACTCCTCCAATTTTGAAACATAAGATCTTTAGTCATTTTCTCCTCACTCATCGTCTCCATGTGTCCAAACCACTTCAGCACACCAGGTCAGCCCCATTGGTCAGACGAAGTTCATTATTACACATTTCTTTGGTAGTGTCATTTCGTATACCATGAACTCTCCTCATGCCACCACACCTTGTTCTTCACCATTTCATTTCTAGCACATCCACTCTTCTTCCATTCTCATATTCTTAAAGCCTA
Source organism: Panulirus ornatus (assembly GCF_036320965.1). Taxonomy (NCBI): domain Eukaryota; kingdom Metazoa; phylum Arthropoda; class Malacostraca; order Decapoda; family Palinuridae; genus Panulirus; species Panulirus ornatus. The sequence goes on along the minus strand of NC_092247.1, from coordinate 4,801,486 downwards.
AGATTCATACCCGTATAACTCTGATATCTTCCCGCTGGTTGATGAGCCAGAGGGAGTGGTGGGAAGGAGAGGTGCCTTCTGCTTTTACTTTCCTGTCTCTGTAGGTGAGGAATGTACTACTGTTCCCCAGCAGATATAACCTCATCAAGGACACCACCATCAGGTAATCCAAACTGGTCGTCTCCCGTCCTCACCCAGACGAAACAACCCGCGTCCTATGCCCTTTACCGCCTTCCCAGACCAGGCCATCCGTGTTTCCCAGACGCCATTCTTCTCTCAGACCAAATCACCCACTATCCCATCACCCTAGTTTCCCCTTCCTCTTCCAGAAATGGCCCTCCCGTGTTCCCCCTGCCCTTCCCCTGGTCTCTCCTCCCCCTCTTATGATTATCCAGGAGGCAGCTACGGTATGTAATGGGAAACATACCCCTGGGAATGGCAGGGCCAACGCTACCCACCCACCACCCCACAGTTGGTCCCATCCCACGCCTTCCGCGCCGACACTCCCTCGCCCTTGTGTACGGTAGCCAGGGAGTTCTGCCAGACCCAGGTGGTATAAGTCTCTCATCCCCCGACTGGAGCATGGACAAAGCTAAAGGATATTGTGAATTGTAAGCAGAGGGTTACTTATACTTTCATAAGTCCCAACCCGAGAGCAAAGGACGTGTTTAGGGTCTGGAGAGGCGGCCGGCCAGGCAAAGATGTTCGCTGTAGACCCCCAGCAGGAGTTGCTGGCAGGGTTGTCTGATGCCTCATAAACGAACGAGAATTGTGCCATGTTTTTCACGCTGAATGTTGGGCATCGAATCACTCAAGACTCAGAGATGATGTATATATATATATATATCTATCACGTTGTCTATCTCTTCGTGTAGATGTTTTTACGACTGTAATCTTTCAGTACATTCATAACGAAATTGAAAATACCTTCAGGACTGTCGCACTTCAAAATGACTGGTCCCCAACCCTTCCAAGACTGTGGACTCATACCACCCCAATCACCTCAACCATATCAACACCTAAACTGACCTGCTTCTCAGGGAATTTTAAGATTCACTTTCTCCTTGTCTTGTAGTCTGTTGCGTCCTTTTTCGTGGCAGGGGTTTATAGGTGTTGTAAAGGTGTGTTGAAGTCCACCAACCCAGGGACATGGTCGTACCATGACCTGAAGGTGTTGGATGGATCACTTCACATTCCTTCAACACAGAGGTCCTAAGCTTAACTCACGTCCTGTGATCATGTACTCCGCTTGTCAAGATGGAGAGGAAATAAAGTCTTTCTCGCGAAGCTCGTCTTGATGGAGAAATCATGAAGTCTCTCTGGCGAAGCTCGTCTTGATGGAGAAATCATGAAGTCTCTCTGGCGAAGCTCGTCTTGATGGAGAAATCATGAAGTCTCTCTGGCGAAGCTCGTCTTGATAGAGAAATCATGAAGTCTCTCTGGCGAAGCTCCTCTGGCTGGGAAGACAGTTGGTCTCCCTCGTGAGGTTCGTGGCCTCAATTTGTGGCCATCAAAAGACACGCAGATTACCAGCTGGAGTTGGAGGCGGACTCTGATAAAGACGGGAGTCATTTCGCTTCCGAGGAAGACCTTCAAGTGACGGTGTGTTGATATTATGTCGGGGGCGGAAGACGCGGCCCTCAAACTTGTAGAAGATACAGTGCAACATGACCTCCTCCTCCTCCTCCCTCCTCCCTCCTCCTCCTCCTCCTCCTCCTCCTCCTCCTCCTCCTTCTCCTCAAGCCGTGTGGATCAGTGTGACGATCGTGCATGGAGACCGTGTTGCGAGCACGTTGCAAACGAGTGTGTGCGATGCAGTGCTTTGCACAGGGACCGCGATGCAGTGCGTCGCACAGAGACGATTGTAGTGCATTGTAGAGACAGACTTGCAGTGAATTTGCCTGGAAACTGGTTTCAATACGTTCGGTAGAGAACGAGGCAAAGCGATGGCTAAGCGCTGGTCTCAACATTGCAGATAGTTGCGCTGAACCATTGAATTCGAGACTTTTTCAATAAAAGGTTATATAATAAGTTTCCCCCGAGCTGGGTGGCTGGCCTCTCTCTCTCTCTCTCTCTCTCTCTCTCTCTCTCTCTCTCTCTCTCTCTCTCTCTCTCTCTCTCTCCTTGGTTCTGCCACTCTGCTCGCTTTTCCCCAGCACGAACGACATTATTATCCGGGAGAGAGAGAGAGAGAGAGAGAGAGAGAGAGAGAGAGAGAGAGAGAGAGAGAGAGAGAGAAATATTTAGCAATCTGCTGTAATATAGCCTGGAATATCCTCGTCTGGCCTCGTCCCGACTGCCTAAGACAATCGGATATTGAAACGGCTTTTATAAATATGTGGTGTTGTGTGTTGTGAGAGAATGGCTCGCATCGAGGGAGAAGCCTTCTGGTCAGGCAGTTGCAAGAACTGAGGACCTGTCTCTTGTGGACCTGGAGACCTGCTGCCTCTCAGTCTGTTGTCTAGATAACATGGGTATTTCGTCATGCACTTTGAAGTAATTGATATAATGCATTAGGGAAAAGTGAGGGAGGGTGGGAGGGAGGGAGAGAGGGGGGGGAGATGCTTGTTTTGGAGGTGGTTGGGGATATGTAGGGAAGGGTAGGAGAGAGGGGAAGATGTTTCTTCGGGAGGTGGGAGTAACTTGGTTAGCAGGGGAGTTGGGGAGATGTTTGTCATAGACGTGACCAGCTGTACCATCATGGTGTGTGTGTGTGTGTGTGTGTGTGTGTGTGTGTGTGTACTTGTTTATGTGCCTTTATGTTTGCTTGTATATGTGCGTGTACATGTTTTGAGTGAGTTTGTGTTTACTCTTAACCTTGTATGTATGTGCGGTATTTTTACTTCTCTGTATCTACATACATACACACACACACACACACACACACACACACACACACACACACACACACACACACACACACACACACACACACTAGCCTAAGCCTGATACCTATTTATCGACCATCTCCGAGGGAAGGATGAACACCTAGGTTGGCTGTGGACCGCCTTTCCTCACTCAGTACTTAAATCCATTCGTGTCCCAACCCCGAGCGGACCCATGGTCAGCAAGAGTAAACATAGCACTTTGTATGTGTATGTGTACAGTATGTATGAATGTTTATGTGTTTGTACATATGTATACATACGTTTGTTATTGTAAGTATGGTTCTCTGATGGGGTGTGTGGGTGTTTCTGATTAGAGTGAGACTTTGAGAGAAGTACGAAGAGGAGAAAAAGAGAATAAAAGTGGAGGAAAAGGAGCGAAGAAGAGGAAGAGACGAGGATAAAGAGAAGTAAAGGGATAGAAGAGAGGCAGAGAGAGAGAGAGAGAGAGAGAGAGAGAGAGAGAGAGAGAGAGAGAGAGAGAGAGAGAGAGAGAGAGAGAGAATTGAAGTGACTGTAAACTGTAAAACTAGGAATTGTTAAGAGAGAGAGATCGGACATGTAATCTTTTGTAGTGGGGTCTGTGAATGCGGTACAGGAAGGGAGTGGCTTAACTGCTAACAAAATGATAGTGTCTATAAGGATTGGTTGGGAAAGGCAGTATCTATCTATATCTATCTGTCAATCTATCTATCTATACCTGTGTACAAGGTCATAGCTGTCGTATAGATTGGTCTGCCTCAACGGTTAGTCTGATATTAACGTTGCAGAGCGTTTGTATAACGCCTAATCTGGTCATTTCATTGTTAAGAACTGTCTGTTTAATTCTGGTTTCTGTTGTCTTTACAGGTAAGGAAGGGTGAGCCACAGAGAGGGTATGCAGTAGGAGTAGCAGCTTGAGGGGGTTTCATCAGTATGGTAAGTCTGTGTTGCGTTTGCCAACATCTGATGCTCTGTGTGACGCGTGGACTACAACTGCTACTACTACTACTACTACTACTACTACTACTACTACTACTAATACTACTAATACTACCCCCCCCTCGTCCCTCTTTCCTCTGATGCTCTCGCATTACTTTTGAGTTTGTAGAGATTTTTTTTCTGTTATGTTTGACATGTAGATTCCTCCTGTTGCTTCCATGTATTTTAGCAATATATGTATTTAGATTATCGTTGCACACCTTAAGATTGATTTTTGTAAACTTGCATCATTCTTTGGGAATTTGAATGTTCGTTTTCAGATGTTTTCTTGTAAATATATATATTTTTTCATGGTTCTTTCCCTGTGGAGCGGATTTTTGGTTTTGTATAGTCTTTAGCTTCTCTTCGTCCACTACTGTTTATACTTACTATTCTTCTCGTAGAATATTAATGGGTTTAAAGGTGTCTATGCACCCAGATGTCTATATACCAGTAGGTGTCTGTGTTAAGGGTATGTACAGTCGCTGACGACAGTGTATTCGTCACCCTTGTGGCTAGTATGAAACGAGACGTGTGGTCAGTGTGAACATAAGAGATGGTTGCGTTGGTGTAGGGGGTTAAGCACCTTCCTCAAAGGTGATGGTAAACGTCTGCATGAACTTCCCTACCAGGCCTCGCCAATGCCTACTGCCAGGGGCCCTCACCAGGGCTTGGCAGACAGACGTTTGCTAGTTCTTCAACTTCCAGCCATACAGAGGCGAGAAAAAAAGGGGATCGGTTTATGTGTTACTGAATATAGTGACCTCGTGTGAGATGTGTAGCCCCTGGGGTGTCATCACTTCACGTAGTACGGCACAGTATTGTCTTATGTTGACTCGTACTTAAACTCTAACGTGAAGACTATGAAATGGCTAATTGCAAGATGATCATGTACGAGTTTGTCCCATTCTGTTACTGCGCATTTTGTTCCATCGCTGAATTGTGGCTGACAATGCGCAATGTTTTCGGTAATTACACTTGACTATTGAAGAAAATCGTGATGCGTAACACCCGCTTTTTTTATATGATGGATAAGAGTTGCCCTTATTACCAAATGCATCTTACCCTAACCCAGCAGTCTGGTCTGTTGTGGTCCGGCGTTATGAAATTTTTTGATTGACGTTTCCTTTCATCATCCCGTGCATATATGTACCTCGCCGGACCTTCTCCCTGCCGGACCTTCCCCCTGCCGGACCATCTCCCTGCCGGACCTTCCCCCTGCCGGACCTTCTCCCTTCGTCCCTTTCATAGGAAGATTGTCTCCTTCAGTCCTGAAGACTGTTCATGTCCTCTTGCCTGGCTAGTCTGGAATCCTGGCTCCTTTATTGGATACCCAAGACTTCCTTTCCTTTCCCTTTACTCGAGAGTTTTATTTTTTCAGTGCCTGGTGGAGAGGTATTGAAAGCGCGACTGAACTCCTCTGAAGCAGGATTGTGCTGACCTTAAGTAAGATGGCATGGCCTCTGACCTAACTTATAAAGCTTAGTTTAAAGGCTATACCATCATGCTCAGTCGTTGCACCGTCGTACTTAAAGGTCGTACCGTGATGTTCAAGGGTCGTAACGTCGTGCTCAAGGGTCGTAACGTCGTGCTCAAGGGTCATACCCCAGTGCTCAAGGGTCGTAACGTCGTGCTCAAGGGTCGTAACGTCGTGCTCAAGGGTCGTAACGTCGTGCTCAAGGGTCATACCCCAGTGCTCAAGGGTCGTAACGTCGTGCTTAAGGGTCATACCTCAGTGCTCAAGGGTCTTGATGCGACGGTCAAGAATTCACACATCAAAATGGTTGTTGGTTTATGTTCTTATGGACAGCTGGGTCACTCCTGCACGGTCCAGAAGACAGAGATCACCATTAAGTAGCATAAACACGGATTTGACACGGACATCCTCGCATTACCCTCAGAATATGTAGTCTCTCGTATTGCCATGCACCTTCTGGGTAAGGTGAGTATCCTACCAGACCACTTGCCTTTCCAGTAACCCCATCTGCGTCACAAAGTGGAGCTCCGAGCATCTGCCTCGTCTTGCTCATCTGAAGCATGAAGATCCATATCAAATTGCCTCGTCTCTCTGCTCTTTCAGCTTCTCTCACCAGTTTCCAGATCCGTCAACTGCGGCGGTAGATGGTCCGTCCATAAACAGTGGCTTGATATCATCACTATGTTTCCTCCATTAGGTATCATCACTATGTTTCCTCCACCTCTTATTCTGGCAGGAGCAACTTCAGCCTTCACGCCTGGAAAGGCAGATTGAGTTTGATCCCTTGTGTTTCCTGGACAGACCAAGATCATCTTTATTATCCCAGACTCTTTGGCAGACATTCGAGATCAAATTCCTTTCAAGGGCCTTGAAAAGACGTCTTTATCCTCAAGCATGGCATTATCTCTTCACATCAGAGTTCTGTTGTATCTCCTGAGTCCCGAGGGCTCCTCAGTGTATGCCATGAGCTGCGTGTACAACACACGGGCTAAAGTTTGGTAAAAATTGTGCTGTTCTTCAGCTGAATCTTGCAGTGAAGTTTTCTGTTTACGTTGGCGTTCCATCCCTTACAATATCCTTTCCTATGGCATTTAACCTTCCGTATTCTCCTTTACTTACGCGTAGGAGGAACTACAATAGATTTCGGAGATAGTAGGGAGGCAGTTGCGCTTCTGGTAATGACAGTAGCTAGTCTACTGTAAGCTCCACGCTGGCCGTATCAACGATAGTGGACGAAATTTACAGACGCCTTAATCCATTCCTTTTAAAAGGAATCTTTAAGATCAGCCACATTTGTAACTCCATAAGGTTCCTTAATGAGAGAAGTCTTTAATTATAGCCCTTCTTTAATTACAGCCATTATGGGGGGAGCTGAAACCTTTCCCCTTTGTATTTTGTGGAGAAAATTCCTCGTAGACTTAATGCGTATCGCTTAGAATCTTGGGCGCTATATATTCTCCAGGCTTCCAGCAGGGGATGTATATGACTTATACCTACAAAGGATTGGAGCAGATAGACCAATGTTTGTGTCTTTTGTTTGAGATGTTTGAGAACAAGTAATCAAGGATGTCAATAATTGACCCTCCAGTTTGATGTTCAATTGGTGATCTAGAGGTACCACTGTGTGCTGTAAGGGTATGCCCCGTGACCTGCAGACCTTTGGATGAAGTGTTGTAGTTTAGACAACGATCGCCACCTTTGTAGTCATTCTTTTGCTCCTTCTTTTTGGACACAAGAAATTTGCTTGTTGTCATGTTTGATGTAGATTATAAGGTGGTGGTGTTGGTGGTGGTGTCAGCGTGTCATCGAGGCTGAGTGACACCATCATATAGCAAGAATTGTAAGGTTGGTATTAACCCTTTCCTTGCAGGGTGGGAAGTGTAGGTTACGTAAGAACTGGGGTTGTCCTCATTGCACTTGGTGTGTGGCTTGTTACACCAGGGATGTGGCCTGTTACACCAGGGGTGTGGCCTGTTACACCAGGGGTGTGGCTAGTTGCAATTGGTGCGTAGTTTGTTGCATCTTGGGCGTGGCTTGTCGCATCTGGGGCGTGGCTTGTTCCACATGGAGGGCGGTGCCTGTCCCAACTGGAACGTGGCTTGTTTACCACATGCTCACGTCTGTCCTTGGTTATAGCAACGTGCGTTCTTTGACAACAAAGTGACCCTGATGACATACGCGCTAGTGTTATCCTCCAGCAGATAACCTCGACACGTACTAGCAGGCTTTCTGATGTCTAGTATCCCTGCGTACTGCCCTCCAGCAGATAACTTCGACACAGACCAGCAGGTCTTCTGTTGTCTAGTTTCCCTGTGTACTGGCCTCCAGCAGATAACCTCGTCACAGACCACCAGGTCTTCTGTCGTCTAGTATCCCTGTGCACTGGCCTCCAGCAGATAACCTCGTCATAGACCAGCAGGTCTTCTGTTATCTAGTTTCCCTTTGTACTCCCACGTACTGATTGCCCTCCGGCTTTCCCATCTTGTGACCATCTGATGCAAGCTTCTGTCTCACTCTCTACATTTCCTGTTTCCTTCTCTTTGTTTACCCATGTCTTCTCATTGTTTCAGGCTTCACATTTTATCGTTGTCTTTCCTCCCCTATACTTCTCCATCTCTCATTGTTCCCTATTTCCTGTTCTTGCTTCTCAATGTTTCTTTTTCCCCAATACGTCTTTCTCACTTCGTCCTCCCAGGCTTTCTTTATTGAATATCCTCCTCCTCCTCCTCTATCCTCATGAGTCCTCCTCTCCATGATTCATTTTGTAACTGAAAATGAATACATTCTACAGAAGAAAGAAACGAAGGGGTAACTGACGCATTAAGTAAATGAAAGTGATAGGTACACAATACTGGTGTTGGATAGTATAACAGGGGTTGTGTAAGACCATGAGAGCCTTATGCAAGTCGTGGTACTTAATCTACCTCTACAGTGTAGAGGGATTAAAGTGTTACGTCATCGGAAGTGCTGAAAGCTGCTTTTTGAACTCCATGGGAGAGTGAGGGATGACTGTGCTAGCGCACTGCTTCTTGGAGTTGACAGAGGAGAGAGACAGTCTGAGGTGGTTGGACTGTATGAAGAAGGCCTTTCTCATCATCGTTCAGCCCTTGGAATATTCTTTTGCATCGGTGTTACTTGCCGAGCTCGAGAGCAGAAGTGCAGAGGTTCCGTTCGTATTCAATCCTCCAGATATTGAGATATGGGAGTCTATTGATACCTTATACATAGAACATAAAGGAATTCATACTCTAACAAACCATTAGATCCTTCCGAGGTTGTTTGTGGTATTGAAAGAGATCAGAAACTCGCACATATACGTTATACATAAAATTTAAAGGAATTCATACGCTAACAGACCATCAGATCTTTTCACGGTTGCTTGTGGTACTGAAAGAGATCAGAAACTCGTACACAACTGTGGTGTGGAGGTCGAATCATTGATACATATTTTTTCTTTTGGAATATGATTTTCAGGAAAGTCCCCACACTATCATACATGTAATGGAGGTGGATAGAAGACTTCTCGTCTGGTATAGAAGGAAAAAAAAAAAGGGCGGGTCTTCCTGTACCACTTCGAACATATGATCTTAGAGAGAGAGAGAGAGAGAGAGAGAGAGAGAGAGAGAGAGAGAGAGAGAGAGAGAGAGTGGAGGGGCAAGAATCAGAAAGAATTACAGATATTGACGGTGAAGGACCCTTCCATCATCGTTACCACAAAGGGTACGAGGATGATCACCAGAATATATATATATATATATATATATATATATATATATATATATATATATATATATATATATATATATATATATATATATATATATATGTATATATATATATATATATATATATATATATATATATATATATATATATATATATATATATATATATATATATATATATATATATCGTGGAGGAAAGAAATAAGAAGAGATACGCGTCTTGAATGTCTTAAATGTTTCTGTAAAGTACGGCAGACCAGATGGGCTCTTGTAGGGTATTCTTTCACCCCCCGCGCGCGTCGGTTGCGGTTGCCGGAGGCTAGGCTAACAAAAGGAGCAACAACAACAACAACAACAACAACAACAACAACAGGGTATTGCCCTCTGGCTAAGTTGTTGAGTTACTGGTAAAACCCCGAAAGCGTCTCAAAGTTCTGTACCTTATTTCTTCTTCTTCTTCTTCTTCTTCTTCTTCTTCTTCTTCTTCGTCTTCTTCTTCTTCAGTGTCTTCTGCTCTCTATTATCTTTTATCATTTTAACACAATTTTTTCTAAATTATTTCCCTTCCGTTTCTTCCTCTCCGTGCCCATTCTTCACTATTATTTCCATACGTCTGTCTCGATGAATCGCCTCTTCTATCCTTCGTTCAAATTGGTTCTCATTCCTGATCCTTTCTCAGTCCTCACCCTCCTACACCCAGTGTTGGTTACCTGCAGAGCTTCTGTTTCATTTTGTTCCAATTGTAAGACCTCGTGTGTGTGTGTGTGTGTGTGTGTGTGTGTGTGGGTTCTCATCCACGCATTGTCCAGGATAGCCACCTTCCCATTCTCGTCTCTGGAGGTGGATCAATATTCTTTACATCGTGAATTTCCCCCTCCTTTATCGTCCCTGTATCCTCTTTGTGTTCCCCTACGTCGTTTTCATCTATGTCCCCTCGCCTCCGACCAACTCCTTTCAGAAATTCAGTTTAAGTCCCCTTTGTGAACTCCCTATCTCTCCCCTCTGCCTATCTTTTTTTTTTTTCTATATCTTCCCTTATGTCCACACGGATTGGCTGCTTCTTCTTCTTTCTCTGCTCCTCCTCAAGTAAATTCTATCCTCGTAATTGTGCGTTTATGTTTGGCGTTTCCTTCGTTTTACTTCGTTTTATTCATTTTTTGTTTCTTCGTCCATGTCTTGCTCTTTCCTCATATATATATTTTTGAGCGTTTTATCCCGCTTTAGATTCTTATCACATGTCATACGAGCCATGTTGAGTATTTCTTGTGCCCCGTGATGTCTTCCAGTCCGTACTTTCCAGTACTCTCTCCATATTTCTGTCTCGCCCTCCCCCTCTTTCCAGTCCTGTCACTTACCCTCTGCTTGAGTGTTATCCAGTAACGAACGGGTGAGATAGCCAAGAAGAGTGATGGCCAGAGGGAGGTCATCGTTCTTCTCGCCTAGGATCGACCAGATCTTCTGCAGGAGAGAAATCGTTAGTCTCCCGAAGATGTCTTGGTCGAACTAGTTAAGAAGAATACACGCCTTAGATTGGACTCTCCCTTTTTTTTCAACATTTCAATGGATGATTGTTGCTATCTTAGTGTTGTTATTGTACGAGGTCACGCGGTGGTATTTATTTAGGTTTACAAAACGGTATTCAAGGACCGTGATTTTTTTTCTTTTTTGGTATACAAAGTCGCTTTCTAGTAGTTTGCTTGCGTCTGTTTCTCTCTCTCTCTCTCTCTCTCTCTCTCTCTCTCTCTCTCTCTCTCTCTCTCTCTCTCTCTCTCTCTCTCTCTCTCTCTCTCTCCATCTCTATCACCCCTTTGAATTCTGTTCTTCATTTATATTGCCTCCATGTATAAGCTCTTCCCCTCCCACTCCCTCTTTGTTCATTCCGTAGCCACCCGATGTCATCCACTTTCTCCTGGCCAGTCGCATCGTGTGCTCCTGCGTGGTTCCTGGTGTTCACTCCGTCCACCTGTTGTCCCCATGCTCCACAGCCTTACGTATCATCTGTGTCATCAGTTGTTCTCCCATTTATGTGTGGGTTGTTATATCTCCACTCCGTCAGGAAACTCTCAGTCCTCTGTATGTTTATCTTTGCCCTTTTGTTGGCATGGTACCCCTCAACTCCGTCAGTGGACTCTCACTCCTCTACATGTTTATCTTCGTCCGTTTCCTGGCATGGACGGTACCCCGTACAGTGTACTTCCATTGTTGCCACACATCATTGGTGTGTATAACTTGAGTGTCCCGCCCCTCATTATGTCCTTGTATATACACCCCTTCCGCCTGTCCTTCCTGTGGTAACCCTTCTCCATTCATAGCGCTGTCTGACTTTACACCAGGGTTTCTATTTGTGATTACAACCTATATGTTGTAGGGAGAGGGTCTTCCACTCATGTTGCCTCGCCTCTCAACTAATATATATAGAAGGCGACTAAAAGGGGAGGGAGCGGGGGACTGGAAATCCTCCCCTCTCGTTTTTAACTTTTCAAAAGAAGGAGCAGAGAAGGGGGCCAAGTGAGGATATTCCCTCAAAGGCTCAGTCCTCTGTTCTTAATGCTACCTCGCTGATGCGGGAAATGACGAATAGTATGGAAAAAAAATCTATCTATATATCTGTCTATTTATCTCTCTCTCTCTCTATCTATCTATCTATCTATCTATCTATCTATCTCAGTCTATATCTATCTATCTATCTATGTATATACACACACACACCCTAGCCTATCCTTTCTCTTTGGTGTTCTTTCTCTCTCTTCTTTCTAACTGATATTTACGTTTATTGACCTTTCCTATATACTCTTGCCTTTCCCTTCTCTGCTTCTATCCTTTGCCCTGTCACATATTTTCCAGGTTTCTTTTCTTGCTCCCGCGATTGGCTACTTTTTCTTTTTGTTTTCATTCCTCTCTCTCTGCCTTGTTCTTATTGTTTCATCCATGGCCATACCTTTCTTTGTGTTCATTCTTTGTGGATGCTGTTATCCATTATCTTTTCCTTCAGTTTCGCCTCTGTTTGTGCCATTCTCTTCTTAAACTCTTTATCTTTGATTCTCGTCCGTGTGTAGTTCGTTGCTTGTGTGTATTTTTTCCCTCTGACTTCCCATTCTAATTTCATTATTGGTTTTTACCCCCATCCTGTTCGATTCGTATGCCCTTGTGTCCATTTCTGTTCTTTACTTCTTTCTCTCTCTCCGATCTTTGAACTTACATTTATCCCATATTGTTTCGGTCTTTTCTCCATTTCCTTCTCTTCTGTTCGTGTCTTGCGCTATCTCTGACGTCCTTCTTTTTCAATCTCTGTTTCCCTCCCATTCTCTTCCCTGGGGAACCCATTTCTGCCAATTTCTGTAGAAGAGCCTCATCAATGGATTCATTATCGTCCCCAGCGGGCGGTGTTTGACCGGGTTTTCTGGGAAGAGGGGCGCCCCCGCCCCCACCAAGGTCTTCCCTTCAACTAACCTCCAGAAATCTTCATTCCACCGTGTTGTGGTCTCCTCTTGTTTCCACACCCTATGCCTACTGCACAGTGGTAGCCCCGACTTCAGGGCCACAGCCACTGTCTGGAACTGTTGAAGAGATTTAGGAAGGAGCAAAGAGGAGGTCGCGATAGCTATTTTGATTTTTCGTACTTTTATTTTTTCTTAGTTCTGATAATAGTTGAGTCTCAAGTCTTTATTGTAGGTGGCTGTCAGCCAAGGGTTCGTGAATGTAAAGGTCATGGAGCAAAAGGGTTCGTTCACGTGGGTGTTCGATGCTGAATTGTTTTTCGATGTTGGGGTTTGGAACAAAAAAAGGGTTCTTTGATATGGGAGTTCTGAAAAAAAGGGTTCTTTGATATGGGAGTTCTGAAAAAAAGGTTGTTCTTTGATGTTGTGCCTTGGTACAGATCATGTTGAGGTTGGGATTTGGAACAAAAGAGCTTGTTGATGTGAAGCTTTGGACCAAAGGGTTCGTCGACCTTGGAGTATGAGACAGAAGAGGGACGTCGAAGTGGAGGTCTGGAAACGATTGTTCATCCCAGCCCACAACCTTCCCTCCGGTGTTTGGAGCACACTCACCACAGGGGCTTTACGACACTCACCAACCACCGGGGCTCTGTACACCTGAGGTAATTACTGACATGTATTTGTTTTTCATTTAGCTGTCAATATTTACCCCCGGAGCGAGTACAAGAAACGGCCTTTTACAACAGGCCACAACTGTTTATAAAGTGAATTGTGGCCACGTGGCGTGCTTACTCAGCTGCAGGAGTGTTGTAGGCAAATACGATACATAATCTCTTTGTTACGTCAGCTCTTTTTTTTTTTTTTATCCCCCGTTGATATGATGCGGTTTACGTTTAGGTACAGCGGGGTAAACCAGAGGGTTTGATGAAACGTCATCTTACCCGGTTCTTACCCAAAGGAGAATTTCCATTGTTTGTATATTTTTAAAAGAAAGGAAATGAGAAAATCTGTTTCCGGTTGTTCCTTGAAAAGTCTGTAAAGTAACAATATAAAGCTACGTTATGGTATGGAGTTAGGTTCCTTGGTAGTCGATACGTAAGGAGCAAAATGAGACTGAAATTTGTGAGGTATATGACGGTGTTATCCCTAGGGATAGGGGAGAAAGAATACTTCCCACGTATTCCCTGCATGTTGTACAAGGCGACTAAAAAGGGGGTCTGAAAATCCTCCCCTCCCGTTTTTGATTTTACAAAAGAAGGAACAGAGAAGGTGGCCAAGTGTGAGATATTCCCTCTGAGGCTCGGTCCTTCGTTTTTGGCGCTGCTTCGCTAGCGCGGGAAATGGCAAGTATGTATGAATGTATATATATATATATATATATATATATCTGATCTGTCAGTGTTAGTGTCTTTCAAGGAACATAGAAGGGAAGTTTCATTACTTGGTGTATACGAGATATCAGTGTTCGTAATAACTACGTTCGTGTTTAAGCGGAGTTAGACATTAAAATCGGCAAATATTTGATACAGGGGAAGTGGGTTTTGTTGGCCGTTCAATTAATGGGATTTGGCTGGAAGTAGTTTTTTTTTTTTTTTTTTAAACATATTAATTAGGATAGCCTTTGACAGTGGGATTCAGTAAACAAATAGCTTTCAGTTTAATCGTATTATTGTAAGGGAGTACATTAATAGCGCCATGATGAATTAGCCTCGGCTGTGCCAATTCCATTCCCCCAACTGGAAATGGAATCGAAACCTGTTCAGATACGTTATTGGTACAGACAGACGGTGCATTGAATGCTGACGTGATTAGTGGGGTTTCGGCGCGTGGGAGATACGGGAAACAAGTCTATGGGTTCAGTCACATGAGCTATGTGTCTGTCAGTAAAACGGAGGGTTCAGTCAAATGAGATATGTCTCCAAACAAAGCCAAGGGTTCAGTATATATATATATATATATATATATATATATATATATATATATATATATATATATATATATATATATATATATATATGCATCAATACACAAAACCGAAAGGGTTCAGTAAGAAGTGATACGAATGAATGAATAAGGCTAAGGGTTCAGTCACGGGGTTCATTCAGCTAGAGGATGGGGGTTCAGGCGGTCACGTTGGATTAGGGAGACATCCACAGAAGAACGACAGAAGGGCTGGCGAGGAACTCTCACAGATGGAGGACCGCTCACAGATGGAGGACCTCTCACAGATGGAGGACCTCTCACAGGTGGAGGACCTCTCACAGATGGAGGACCTCTCACAGATGGAGGACCTCTCACAGATGGAGGACCTCTCACAGATGGAGGACCTCTCACAGATGGAGCTCTCACAGATGGAGGACCTCTCACAGATGGAGGACCTCTCACAGATGGAGGACCTCTCACAGATGGAGGACCTCTCACAGATGGAGGACCTCTCACAGATGGAGGACCTCTCACAGATGGAGGACCTCTCACAGGTGGAGGACCTCTCACAGATGGAGGACCTCTCACAGATGGAGGACCTCTCATAGATGGAGGACCTCTCACAGGTGGAGGACCTCTCACAGATGGAGGACCTCTCACAGATGGAGGACCTCTCACAGGTGGAGGACCTCTCACAGATGGAGGACCTCTCACAGATGGAGGACCTCTCATAGATGGAGGACCTCTCACAGATGGAGGACCGCTCACAGATGGTAGTTAAGTCGTGTCTTGGGTGTCAGCTATGCTGTGTACTGCTCACATCCATCTAGACTGAACATTTCGTACTTATTTTTTTTCCTTCACTGTCTCTCACTAACGTATGTTCTATTTGAACGAAAAGTAGAAATAACGCGACTTCGCGTTATTCGTGTCACTCCTTCTTTTCGTTGACCATTGGCGCGTGTGGTAGGCAGTGCAGAGGCGGAACAAGATTTACGACTGTGATTTTAGGTCGTACATCACAGACGACCTGAGCATTGGTCCCGAAACTCTGCTTACTTCCACCGAAATGATAAGTTCTTTCTTACTCTGATGTGTTTTGGTCGCTGATAACATTCCTCATTGAGGCCATAGCTTATATAAAACATATAAAAGACCTTATCTGCATTGGTACATCTCGTCTCGAAGAAGGGTGACTGTTCAAACCCCGTTCCAACAACCGTTGTCATTCTTTGGCTTCTGCTGTTTTCAAAGTCTATGTACCCCTCCTCAACCCCTATATCGTTCCTGATCGTCTAGTTACCATCCCTGAAAGAGTTGTGAGAGTCCTTTATAGCAGCCCTTGGTGTATCAAAAGCTTTTGACAGGTTATATCATCAGAGGGTCTCATTTTCTAACTCCCTTATTTTAGCTTCCCTCCCTAACTTCGTTCCCTTATATTCTCTTTGGCCGATCTGTCTCTGTAGTTGAGCATAGATCAGTCAACCTGTGCCCCATTTTCCTATTAACAGCGTCCCATTTTCCTATTAACAGCGGTGTCCCTCAAGGTCCTGTCTTGCCTCCTATTCTCTTCCTCCTTTTTTATCAATTTTTACAGATAACCAAATGCCTTCGTGTGTTGAGGACTAGATAATGCATTTCTCCTCTTGATTTCAATCAACAATGTAGATGCCACTTCGGTTTTTGCACCCGAGTGCTCTCTGCTTGTGTACCCCCCACCGTCAGCTTGACCACGTAAGAATCCGGAGGTTCCCGCGTCCTGTATTATACCGAGTGGCCGATGGCAACTCGAGCGTCGGCCTTTGTGATATATTTCTCTACCTTCGCCTCGAAGCTTTGAAACTCTGTCTCTCCCTCATGTCTTTCCTAACAACAATGACCAGACCTTATTTGAAAGACTGACTTTCCACCTCCTCTTTTAAAGTTCTTCAGATACTTTTCCTCTGTTCTTATTTCTCCATCAGTAATCTTTTATATATTCCAGTGAGGGTCTCGGTAAAGACTTTTGTCCAACTCTGAAGAAAGAAAGAAATAGGTCAGCACTCGACCAGTATGTTTGAGTTACCTCCCTGGCATTTCTCGTATGTCTATGCATATGTCTCTCACAGGTCATAAACACTTGTTGCAGCCTCATACTTTTCCCTGAACCCAGCGGAGTGTGTGTCATACTTCACACTTGGTCCTTGGAAGGCAATAGTCCTGTGGAAACATATGAGGCATGATGAAGTATGTGCTAGAGTATATAAATCACCCTGTAAAATATTTTGCCTGCAGTCAGCTGATGGCGGGGTCATGCCTTTTCTCTAATAAATCGCTGCCATACAAAATAGTATATATATATATATATATATATATATATATATATATATATATATATATATATATATATATATATATATATATATCATACTTAGTCGCTGTCTCCCGCGTTAGAGAGGTAGCGCAAGGAAACAGACGAAAGAATGGCCCAACCCACCCACATACACATGGATATACATAAACGCCCACATATACATACCTATACATATCAACGTATACATACTTGTACATACACAGACATATACATATATACACATGTACATATTCATACTTGCTGCCTTCATCCATTCCCGTCGCCACCCCGCTACACGTGAAATGGCACTGATAAAACAAATATTTAACATTATGATAAAAGTTGTAGTGAAACCTTATGTAAGGTTTAACACTCAGGTTTTCTGCTCTGTGTGACATTTCATTTCCGTAAAATATTTTTACGTCTTGCCTGTGTTTATGGGCGTTTGTTGTGCGTCGGGGTAGTGCGCCTGTACTGAAGCGTGGGTGTAGAAGGGTTTTAGCAATAGGGTGTAGAAGGATGGTACACGTAGGGTGTGAAAGGATGGTACTAGCTGGGTGAAGAGGGGTTCTCAAAGTAGGGTGTGGAAGGTTGATACACAAGTATAGTGTAGAATATCAGGTCTTCTCAGTCTGGCTTTGTTATGTCTTCTTATATACTGTAATACGGCGTCCTTATGTACTCTCCAGTGACACCTGCAGCCAATACCTAGGAAAAAAAAAGAAGAAATATCGAGCTTATGTTCCATGAACCTTCGAACCGGCGAAACCATGAAGAGCTTTGAAGCCAGAATCACATGCTCGGAGCCATCGCTCGAAAAAAAATTGCTTCACGTCAGAGGCAAGCGCTTCACAGACGGCTGTATTCCAAATCACATTGGGAGGAGGGGCGGGGGGAGGACAGGAAGTGGGTAAAGCGGTAAAGCGCTTCGCTTTAGACCAGGAATTTCTGCCGGGAGACAAAGGCTGTGAGGCACAGGTCCAACGTCCTGTGAAAACTTCAGCGGTGAAGGTTTGTTGTCCACAACGAAAACGGGGGCTTTTACGGGCAGTGAGTGAGCGGGGTGATATATGCTCATATATATATATATATATATACATATATATATATATATATATATATATATATATATATATATATATATATATATATATATATATATATCATATATTTTTTCTTTTTTTCCATTCATATTCGCCATTTTCCGCGTTAGCGAAGTAGCGGTAAGAACAGAGGATTGAGCCTTAGAGGTAATAGCCTCACTTGACCCCCTTCTCTGTTCTTTCTTTTGGAAAATTAAAAACGAGAGGGGAGGGATTTCCATCAGCCCCCGGCTCCCTCCCCTTTTAGTCGCCTTCTACGACACGCAGGGAATACGTGGGAAGCATTCTTTCTCCTCTATCCCCAGGGATAATATATATGTATGGAGAGAAATATTTAGTATTTGTATGTGGCATTTATGGATCTAGATAACGAGTACGACAGGGTTGATAGAGATGCTTTGCTGAGGATGTTACGATTGTATGGCGCGGGAGGAAAGCTGTTAAAAGCAGTAGTGGATGGAATGAGGAGGGATGGGACGACAGAGAACGAGATGGAAGATAATGAAAAAATCCTTCCATTTATTGGGGCTTGAACATAGAGGAGGGTGTGAGTGGTACATGGGATAGAACTAATTGGAGCAGTGTGATATACGTGGGTCACGTGCTGTTCAGGTAAACCGTGGAAAGGTTTGAGGGATGTACTCTGGTGTGGATGGGTAGGTTCAGGTTTCTATGTTTATCAAGGCTTCAAATGAGCCATTATTGTCCTTGATGCAGTGGACGCCAATCCCGTTTTCTTCGTGCAGGCTTCCTGGGCTGGAAGCAACACCGTGACTTGATTGTTCTTCGGGTAATTTTCCACGTGCATTGTTCTGTAATGTAGCGCCGTTCACTGTTTCGTCACGAATAGGTTCCTGGTCGTTGTTCAAGGGAGAAGAACACTAATGTACGAGAACAAAAGACATGCAGGAGAGGCACGGCGTCGCCTTCGTCTGGGGAGTGTAGTATATTCTTTCATATTTTTTTTCCGCATGAGATTTAAGGGAATAAAAAAATCTTGTAATGACGGTCTTTTTCACATGTTTATATAGGACAGATAAGAGGAAGACCTGATAGCCTATGAAGATGTTATGGGTTAAGAACTGGCCATAACGTTGCTATAGAAACAGCACAGAGGAAGATAGATCCCCATCTCTTGTCATTTTTTATGTATCATGTTTGTTACACACACACACACACACACACACACATGCACACACACCCTAAACCAGGTGACCATCTATCGACCAACCCTGAGGGGAGGAGGAACAGCTAGGTAAGCCGTGGTCCGATCGCCGCGCCAAGGATTCGAACCAGCCAGCCTCTATGGCCCTATTCGTGATTCGTCGGCGAATCTAACCGCTCCACCACGGAAACCCCCCTATGTATGTGTATGTGTGTGTGTGTGTGTGTGTGTGTGTGTGTGTGAGAACACTAATGTAACTTTACAGTAGTCTGAGAAGGTGGCGGCGACGGCGTTAGGGTGGTGGGGTCTTGTATATCAGAAGGTGGCGATCCCTTGTTTGGGGAGGCTTGCTCTCCCTTAATGAGAAAACTTGGAGAGGGAGGCTGCATGCCAGAAGGGTTCATGGCCGTGCATGAGGAAGCCCAGTGGAGGGATCGCTTGGCTGGTAATTTGTGCTCTAGGCCCATCAGCTGTTAGGGCAATGAAGGCCGACGTCATCCCACTCAAGTTATGGTCACCACCAAAGGTCTTCTTAGCAAACTTCGTCAGGTGTTGAGGGTAATTATAAGGACACATCATACACTCTCACTGTGTATGTGGCCCTTGTTGAAGGATGTATATGAGAGGGGAGGGGGAAGGGGGGCATGGAGGCGCGTATAAGAACGTGAACGGAGACCAGCGAAATGAAAACCAAGATGTGTGGACGCTGGTAGGTCAGGTATGTGGACCCTGGTAGGGTAGGATGTGGATCCTGGTAGGTCAGGTATGTGGACCCTGGTAGGGTAGGATGTGGACCCTGGTAGGTCAGGTATGTGGATCCTGGTAGGTCAGGTATGTGGACCCTGGTAGGTATGGTATATGGATCTTGTTAGGGAAGATATTCCATCTGTGATAGGGAAGAGGATCTGCAGTTTGATGACCTGAAGACCAACACAAAGCCATCAAAATTGTTCACGATGGAACGATTCATTAAGCAAAGGAGATAGACATACAGGAAGACACAGTCACAGACAAACAAATGGATAGATACATAGATAGATAGATAAACAGATGGAAAGATAGATGTAGGTCTAGTTAGGCATCGTGTGGCGATGAATAGGCCTCCTCGGCGGAGAAGCGAGCAAGTAGTTCCTAGGGGGCGGTGAAGGTTCTTTTGAGATCAAAGGAGAAAGTTCTTAGCCCCGGGCAGCGTGAGGGGGGGACACCGTTGAGGGAGAACAGTCAATAATCAATGTTGGGAGGAGGGAGGCAGGGTGGGTGGGTGGGTCATCCCCTTACCTCACCATGCTCAGCTAGCTAGCCAAAGCTAAGCTAGGCTTGGCTGCCTGTGGCCGGAGCAATGTCGCTGAGGTGATCTACCCAGCCATACTCAGCCGAGAGAGGGGGCGCCCGAGTCGATCTCACTGTGGCCAAGGTAATGGAAGACGTTGAAAGACATGATAATGCCGAACGATTTGAGTCATGCGCCATGTGTTGACGCACAGGAGATTGCGAAAGAGTTGTGTCATAAAGGTATATAGAGACGGTGGCGTGGTAGGTGGTGTGCAAGACATAGTGGCGGGGATATGGTCTAATTATCGTGAATCTTGTGTTTTTAAGGCCAGGAGAATGGTAGCCATATTGGAATATTGGTGTTTTGGGGGTCGTGTTGAGTACCCGTAGATTATACGGGTTACCCCTTAAACACATACGTTTTCTTAGTATATTGGAATAAAAACGGTGGACGGGTTACGGGTTTAAGAAGGAGAATGTAGTATAAGGCGAATGAAAACGTATTTAGATAGTATAAGGTGATTGAAAATGTATTTTAGTAGTATAAGGCTAATGAAAACATATATGAATAGTATAAGGCGAATGAAAACGCATTTAGATAGTATAAGGCGAATGAAATCGTATATAAGTAGTATAAGAGGATTGAAAACGTATTTAAGTAGTATTAGGGGATTCTTAACACGTACTTAAAAGGGATCATGAGGGAAGTAGTAGAGATTGGTTAAAGTAGACAGATGTTAGAATTGGAACACAGGAACGATAGATAAGGGGGAAAAATTAATTCAGAGACCTGGGGAAGAAATGAGTAAAGTAAAATGGAGGGTGTAGTTGACAGAAGGGGGGCGGGGGGGAAGGGGAGTGAAAGTTAAGAAAAATTATATAGAAAAGAAATAGAAAAAGGAATGGGTGGTGTTGGGGGGGGGGGGGGTAAGGGTCGATAAGTTCAGGACCAATTTTTCTCATAGAGAGCCTAAAGGGGGAAAAAATAGGAAACTGAGGAAAAATATATGTGAGGGGGAAAGTTTGAACGAGTAGGAAAGAATTAGTAGAACAAAAAAAAGGACTAGAAAGATGGACGACGTAGAAAATGAAATAGGAAAAGAGGAGGTGGATGAAAATGGCCAGATAAAGAGAGAATAGTAATAAGAAAAGCATTTAAAAAGCGAGGAAGAAGTTGAAATGGAAAGAAATGGAGATAACAAAGGACTGTAACACTAAGGCTAGCGAAAATACGCGTAGGAGAGAAGAGAGGGTAAAGTTAAATGACCAGAGAACAGCAGAAAGGAAGAGTTAGAGAGTGGAAATGGTAATAGACGAGAGGGAATACTTGTAAGGCCAGGGAGAAATGTAGATGGGGAGATGATGGGCGTGGGGTACAGGGATTGATGATGGTTAGGGAAGGGGTAAAAGTGCCAGGGTAGAGGTATTGATGATGGTTAGGGAAGGGGTAAAAGGGCAGGGTAGAGGTATTGATGATGCCTAGGTAAGGGGTAAAAGGGGAAGGGAGAGGTATTAATGATGGTTAGGGAAGGGTTAAGGGCAGGGGAGAGGTATTGGTGATGGTTAAGGGAAGGGTTGATGGGGAAGGGGAGGGGTTAATGAAGATGGGGGCAGTGGATTGAGGGGTATTACTACCACAGTTTATCCTGGATAATGACGGGGAGGAGGAGCTTGGTGGGATTGGGGGTGGGGTTGGAGGCAGGGGAAGAGTGGGGGTGGATGAAGAGGGGGGGAGGTTACGTGGTGATGAAGCGGTGAGGGAGGGAAAGGGAGGCGATTTGGTATAGAGTGGGGAGGGAGGACGGTAGTGTGGGGGGTGGATGGGTGGGTGGGTGATAGAAGCGGCGGTGGTGTGGCAGACTGGGGGAGATTGGGTGATGACTGGGGATAGTGCTAGGGGGGAGCGTGATAAGCCTCGACCAGAAGTTCCCCATTCGGAGGAGGAGTATGTGAAGAGGTGAAGGTAAACGAGGAGGTGATGGTACGGGAAGGGGAATAGAAAGATGGTAGATGGTGGTGGTGTGTGATCGTCAACATGGTGTGTGTGTATGTGTGTGTGTGTGTGTGTGTGTGTGTGTGTGTGTGTGTGTGTGTGTGTTGTTTGGTAAAAGAGGGAGAAGAAGTGAACGGAATGAGGAGAGAGACAAAGGAAAACGAAGGACGTCTCTGTGAGGAGAAACACATGATGTGTAAACGCTGACGTATCAGCCTGGGGGGGTGCGACGACCCCCGCCTCCCCACCAATCAGCTGTCATCCTGGCCAGCTGTGATGCCCCAACCCCTCAGCTGACATCCCGACCAGCTGATTGGCCCTGAGGGACAGGGCTATGAGTCGCGCCTGAGCCTTCTGAGGTGTGAGGAGAACACCTGGAAAACCTCGTTACGAATAACTTCGTCCCCCCCTCACACACACACACACTCACGAAAGTTAGGACGGAAGTTACAAGCCGACTTGTGGAGCAAACAGACTTCCTCAGGCGAGCCTCAACTCTTGCCGAAAGGCACAAGGTATGAGGTGGAGGACATGAGTGGCTTCCTCAGCCAAGCTGGCGCACACACACACACACACATTTACAGACACACACACACACACACACACACACACACACACACACACACAGTGCCAATGGTACGGCTGATGGAGTTGACGCGTGTCTTGGAAGTGTGCGGAGGAGGAGGAGGGAGCAGGAGGTGATCATTAGGTGGGGGAGGAGGGAGCCGGAGGTGATCATATGGGAGGATGAGTAAAGTTGAGGAAGAGGTACGGGAAGTTTGACGGGAGGGAAGGGACAGGAAGCGGTGGGTGAGAGGCACGGGAAACGGTAGTGAGTGGAAGCAATATTGGAGGTGGATGTATGTGTGTGTGGGGAGGTTGAGGAAGTAATTTAGGGGAAGGGAGAGGTGGTGAAGCAAGGGGTGGTATTGTAAGGGGTGGTGAGGGGTAGATAAAGTTGACTGGGTAGAGGAAGGAAGAGGTTGGGGAGTAGATTGATGACACGTTGTATGAGATGAGGGGAAGGGGAGAGGATAGGAATGAGGAGAAAGGCAAGATTCACGGTCGATGATAGACGACGAATCATCCCTAGCTGACAGGAGAAGTTGAGGTGGAAGATGAGAAAGATTGAAGACAAAATACCGTGAAAGGAAGGCAGAACACTAAGGTCTTTATTGTGCCTTTTCATTCACGTCCCTTTGTGGCCTTATCCATCATATCAGAAGTGTGTTGTGGCACAGGGCGTCATCAGGTGTAACTATTACGTTCCTAACTTCTTTTATATAGGGATGAGGACCGAGGGAAGGGGTTATGGAAACAGGTACTAACAGACGTGTGAGGTGAAGATCAAGCTGATTTGGCTCTGGCGCAGGATGAGGCAAGAAGGTGAGGTGAGGTGATGCGAGATGACGTGACAACTGAATTCCGTTCCTGACGAGGTTGTTTGTGATAGTGTATGACAACAGAATCTCATGGATTAATGTGGTATCAGGAGAAAGACATGAAGATTTTTTTCAGCGAGGAAGACCTGTAAACTTGTCGCATGGATGAGGGGGACGAATAATATCAGTCTTCGATTTGAAGTCTTGGCAGGGTTCCCGTGGCGTCGATGAGGTAAATGTGAAGTGCAGTAAGGCAGGCTTTCCATGGTAGAGTTGCGTGAATGTTGGGTCTCGTGGAGCTTCTGCAGATGGGAGGAGGCGTTGCCGGGGCCCTGAGTTAGTGGGCGGTTACTTTCTGTGCTGAAGGAGACATGGGCGTAGCGACCGCTAGTTTAGGTTGCCGCAGGAGACAGGTGTTGGCGACGTGTCGCTGGGGACCTGCCAGAAGGGCAGGGGCCAGATTTACTTTGGGAGAGAGGGAGGTTCTGCTGCCGGGAGAGGGGGTTCTGCTGCCGAAGCAGGTCGTGGGCGACGATTCACCACAGAACTACCTGCTGGGGAGTGATGAGCCAGGAGTTGTAGTACAGACGTTTCCAGAGGTACGACGCCTTACTGCTAAGGATTCAGTGGACTGACTGATCACCCTCAGTGATGGAAGAGTATTTGAAAAAAAACAAATTGGGTCATCCACGCCGATAGTGTTAATCATATGGGCGTGGACGCAAAGTCATTACATGGACCCCCTGGAGGATTATGGAGGACCGATCATTCGCGGGAATTAAAGCAGGTTGACCTCCCTTTGTGAAGGCAAGTGCCCATCTACCTGCCCTTGTTCATTAGCTGTGAGCTGAATTAGGTCACAGGAGGTCATAACGATTGAAATGTCAGCTGAGAGTGGGTCAGATCTCGGGCAGTCTAGGTGGACAATACTTCATGACGACCACGTGAGCTGAGATGATCATGGGAGTGCGATTTCATAAAAGAAGACTTCCGAGACGAGATTGGCAGAACCGTCGATGGTAGGAAGCGGCCACAGACGTTTGATAACCTTCCCCATCGCTCATCCACCAGCATCATCCTTTTGATAGAGGGTGTCCTTACCCTCGTAAGCCAATTCTACCACCACAATGTAAACATTCCCGGGCCCCCCTCAACAATGTAAGCATTCATCCCATCCCTCCAGAACTCGTTGGTATCCCCGTGTTTGCCCTTGGTGTTCATCCCCATGTTTACCCTTGGCGTTACACACACACACGGGCCAATCCTTTCAGGAGAGCGCTTCGCCATGATTACCAGTTCGCATGATATTTGCAGGTTATCTCCTCGGGTAATTAGCTATTAATTGAAAGGGGAGGAAAGTGTGTGATTAATCGTTAACGGAAGAGCCCAAGTTGGGGAGGGTGGAGGTAAGAGCCGTGTGGTGGGTGGTAAAGGGGGAGTTCTCATCTTACCTGAAGCAGCAGACGGTGGTTAAGGGGGGATCTGGTCTTACCTAAAGTAGCAGACGGTGGTAAAGGGGGGCTCTAATCTTACCTAAGGTAGCAGACGGTGGTTAAGGGGGGCTCTGGTCTTACCTAAAGTAGCAGACTGTGGTTAAGGGGGCTCTAGTCTTACCTAAAGTAGCAGACTGTGGTTAAGGGGGCTCTAGTCTTACCTAAAGTAGCAGACTGTGGTAAAGGGGGTGCTCTGGTCTTACCTAAAGTAGCAGACTGTGGTAAAAGGGGGCTCTGGTCGTACCTAAAGTAGCAGACAGTGGTAATGGGGGGCTCTGGTCTTACCTAAAGTAGCAGACTGTGGTAAAGGGGGTGCTCTGGTCTTACCTAAAGTAGCAGATGGTGGTAAAAGGGGGCTCTGGTCTTACCTAAAGTAGCAGACAGTGGTAATGGGGGGCTCTGGTCTTACCTAAAGTAGCAGACTCTGGTAAAGGGGGTGCTCTGGTCTAAAATCGCAGGCACACAAGATGTACACAACATCCCTACCCTGGGTAGTGTAAATAGCCACACTATTGTGGTAGAGTGCCTGTGCTCAGGTCATACTCGCCTTGATGTACTAAGGGAGGTGAGTATGCTTAGGTATACAGTGGTATGGCCAGTATAACATACTAAGGAAGGCAGGGTATGCTCACGTATGTAGTAGTAGTATGACCATTATAGCATACTACAAACGTGAGTATGCTCAAGTATGGTGCTATTGGCTAATATAACTGGGTATATCCATGACCTAAAACATATGCCCGGAACACTTCTATATCATGTCAACTGAACAAAGTATGATCCTGTTTTGACCATGTTTGACATACGCTTTTGGATACAGCATTTCTCCCTCGAAATGTGATATTGTCTCTTCCATCCAGGCTTAATATTTTTCCACTACATATTTCCACCTCTTTGATGTTCAGAAACCCCCTAAGGTTTCAATCCAGCTCAGTGGCTCCATTGTACGGAAGTTGTAAACGATTCTGATGCTCATCCTGGCAAAAGAAATAAGCTTTTGTTATCGTGTTGGTTGCTTCCAGTCCTGCTCATGACGCTACTGTAGGGGATCAGAGAGGGTCAAGAGTTTGTATGTGGAGAGTGTTCAGGAGATCGGGGCGTCCTTACGAGTGTCGAACTCCCTCCCCTTGCAGTGCAAATACGTAATTAGAAATGGGTAATTACGTATCCCATTGTGTGCCAATGATGTCTACGTCTTATGAGTTTATTAGTACTTCTCCTCCTCTCCTCTTCCTCTCCTTTATCTTCCTCCTCCTCTTCCTCCTTTTCTTCCTCCTTTCAGATCTATATTCTTTTTTCGGGCTTTGTCTTCTCCAGTGTCCAGGGGAGAGAAAGGTGGGATATTTCAGCCATTAGCTGTCCCAATAACTCTTCTGGATCGTGTTCGATTTTTTTCAGGTGTAACGTGGCGGCTGGGGGTGTGTTTTTTTTCGGTTGCCTCTCCCCAGATGGTGGTGGACAGACAGACGGACAGACGCCTACCACTGCGTACATGTGGTCTAGTGGCTGGGAAATCCACTCGTGCAGCATGTATTTTGCCCCGGAGTCATGAGGTATCTGTCTCCAATACGCCACTGGGGAAATACAGTGTTAACTTGTCTACGCTCACATCCGTCCTCACGTTCTAAGCTCTTAGCTTTGTTGTGTCAGGTTGAGCTATATGATCAGCTATGTTGGCTGATGTAGTTTCATTAATCTTCAACTTATAAATGTTTAGGGCGAGGGTAATCTCATCGCTCCACCAAGCATTCTTGTTGGTACATGATCCGTGGCGACCAGTATAATGCTACGTTTCAATTTCAACTCGTAGCTAATCTCTGACTCTCTGTGACTCTCTCTCTCTCTCTCTCTCTCTCTCTCTCTCTCTCTCTCTCTCTCTCTCTCTCTCTCTCCAAAGGCCTGGTAAGTTTAAGGAGGGGTTTACCGTTTACATTTAGTCCACAGAGACTGCAGAAGAGAGAGAGAGAGAAGGATCACTGTAGACTGATGCAGAAGAGCCTTGTTGCTCTTTTGTTTCTGTTTGTTTTGTAAACATGTGGTAATGATATGCATAATCGCACGCGTTTAACGCGGAACTCTAGTCAGCGTTTTACTTGAGGTGGACCATTTTTGACATTCTGATTACGTCGTGGGGATTTTTCAATTTGATGTGATTATTACACGAAAGTGCACTTGGGAACTTTTCGTGTTTTATTTCCCCGTGGACTCGTAAGAATATTATATATATATATATATATATATATATATATATATATATATATATATATATATATATATATATATATTTTTTTTTTTTTTTTTTTTTTATACTTTGTCGCTGTCTCCCGCGTTTGCGAGGTAGCGCAAGGAAACAGACGAAAGAAATGGCCCAACCCCCCCCCATACACATGTACATACACACGTCCACACACGCAAATATACATACCTACACAGCTTTCCATGGTTTACCCCAGACGCTTCACATGCCTTGATTCACTCCACTGACAGCACGTCAACCCCGGTATACCACATCGCTCCAATTCACTCTATTCCTTGCCCTCCTTTCACCCTCCTGCATGTTCAGGCCCCGATCACACAAAATCTTTTTCACTCCATCTTTCCACCTCCAATTTGGTCTCCCTCTTCTCCTCGTTCCCTCCACCTCCGACACATATATCCTCTTGGTCAATCTTTCCTCACTCATTCTCTCCATGTGCCCAAACCATTTCAAAACACCCTCTTCTGCTCTCTCAACCACGCTCTTTTTATTTCCACACATCTCTCTTACCCTTACGTTACTTACTCGATCAAACCACCTCACACCACACATTGTCCTCAAACATCTCATTTCCAGCACATCCATCCTCCTGCGCACAACTCTATCCATAGCCCACGCCTCGCAACCATACAACATTGTTGGAACCACTATTCCTTCAAACATACCCATTTTTGCTTTCCGAGATAATGTTCTCGACTTCCACACATTTTTCAAGGCTCCCAAAATTTTCGCCCCCTCCCCCACCCTATGATCCACTTCCGCTTCCATGGTTCCATCCGCTGACAGATCCACTCCCAGATATCTAAAACACTTCACTTCCTCCAGTTTTTCTCCATTCAAACTCACCTCCCAATTGACTTGACCCTCAACCCTACTGTACCTAATAACCTTGCTCTTATTCACATTTACTCTTAACTTTCTTCTTCCACACACTTTCCCAAACTCAGTCACCAGCTTCTGCAGTTTCTCACATGAATCAGCCACCAGCGCTGTATCATCAGCGAACAACAACTGACTCACTTCCCAAGCTCTCTCATCCCCAACAGACTTCATACTTGCCCCTCTTTCCAGGACTCTTGCATTTACCTCCCTAACAACCCCATCCATAAACAAATTAAACAACCATGGAGACATCACACACCCCTGCCGCAAACCTACATTCACTGAGAACCAATCACTTTCCTCTCTTCCTACACGTACACATGCCTTACATCCTCGATAAAAACTTTTCACTGCTTCTAACAACTTGCCTCCCACACCATATATTCTTAATACCTTCCACAGAGCATCTCTATCAACTCTATCATATGCCTTCTCCAGATCCATAAATGCTACATACAAATCCATTTGCTTTTCTAAGTATTTCTCACATACATTCTTCAAAGCAAACACCTGATCCACACATCCTCTACCACTTCTGAAACCGCACTGCTCTTCCCCAATATATATATATATATATATATATATATATATATATATATATATATATATATATATATATATATATATATATATATATATATATATAACGAAGAACACAAACTTATGCGACAGACTTGGGCGTTGTTTGACGAATTTCTAAAGGTCCCACAGTATGGAGAGAATTCTTTACGAACTCTCTCTCTTGTGCCAAGTTTTAACTGTGTTTGGAACTTGGTAAAGTTTATTAAGGGACTTGGCTTGGATCTAAGTCGTTGCCTTTTGTGTAAAGAAGTTTCTGCAAGCGATTTAAAGTTCACGTGGATGATAAGGCCGCTCTGGCATAACATATATCTTCAATTTTCGTTCCTGTCGACTTGATATGTCTTACGTATATGGACGTTGTCAAGAATGCAAGGAATCGTGTGCATTTTGAAATACGTTTTCTATGAAACACGTTTTCTCATGTTCTCTCCTATAGGGTGTGGCACATGTTGATAATCACACTCAATAATTAATATAATTACTTCAGTTGATGATTGGGTGTGGCACATGTTGATAATCATACTCAATAATTAACATAATTACTTCA
Organism: Panulirus ornatus; assembly: GCF_036320965.1. Taxonomy (NCBI): domain Eukaryota; kingdom Metazoa; phylum Arthropoda; class Malacostraca; order Decapoda; family Palinuridae; genus Panulirus; species Panulirus ornatus. The sequence continues at coordinate 4,772,071 of NC_092247.1, read as the reverse complement.
GGTGTTGATTGGATGTGGCACATATTCCTAATCACACTAGATAGTCATCATTATTTTTGGTGATTAGATGTGGCATGTTAATCACACGAGATAATCATTAGTATTTAGTGATGATTAGGTCTGGCATGTTTGTAATCACTCTTAGATACTCATTATTATAAAGAAAACGTTTGGTGTGTTGCTTCTCTACTTTCCGGTTTTCTTTCATACTTTAACAGTGACTCTGGTGTTGTTGTATTCCACAACCTCTAATAGACTGTTGTAGACAATCTTCTTAAATTACAACATTCATTGGCCTTCATTAAAAAGGATTATAATTACCTGTTAGATTACAATGTATTGTTCATTAACCTTTTGGCTATAAATGGGCACTAATGAAATTGAGCAATATTTTTATATTCATTGTTATTTTCCATTATCCCAGGGATAAGGTATCTGGGGGATAAGGTATTCCTGGGATCAGGGTATCCCAGGGATAAGGTATTCCTGGGATATGTTATCCCAGGGGGGACAGGATGTCCCTGGGTTTAGGGTATCCTTTGGGATAAGGGAAGAAGGATACGGCCCACGTATCCCCGTGTCACTGAAGGAGACAGAGGGGGGCGAGAGCGCCCCCCTGGAAATCCTCCCCTCCTGTATTATACCACACCCTAAGACATGGAACAGGAGGAGGGGCCAAGCAAAGATTTTTTTTTTTCCCTCTCTCTCTCGAAGGCTCAGTCGTCTGCTCGTATGGCGCTACTTCGCTGGGGTGGGTACAGCGAGCAGGTACTGATAGAGGAAGAAGAAAAATGAAATTAGAAATAATGAAGATTTGGGACCTTATTTTTCCTAATTCAATGCATTTTTTAATTTTTTTTTGTTTTAATCTCGATCTTAATCTCTTATCTGTGCCTCTTAGCTCCCCACCTTGTACCTCCCCAACACCAACTATGTATGCCTCATAGCTCCCCACCTTGTACCTCCCCAAAACCAACTCCCCCAGCAGCGCCCACAGCCTCTTTGCTCCCCACCATAGCCACCTCACCCTAGTGCCAGGGAATCCCACGTAATCTTGTAATTTACATAATTATACTGATTAAATAATTAGGACTAATATTCGTAAATTTTGATTATATTGTGAGGAAGGAAATTACGTTAGGACATACGAGCAACGAACATGTGTAAACCTCTGCTGAAATTGATGTGTATTAAAAAAAATATGTTTACACACACACACACACACACACACACACACACACACGCAGGTTAGAGTTTATAGAGGATATTATAAGGATGGGCGAGGAACAGAATGATTTAATTCATGAGTGTCTTCACAGTGGAAGACAACAGTATTAGCCCCCACCCCGTGGACACCAGTGAGATGGAACGGTCATGGAAATGATTGAAATATGTGGAGGGGGACATGTAAGGCATACTTAATGATCATGAGCTCTATAAGAGATGAAATCCCCTCCCTTCTCCCTGGTGTGCTATAGATGTCAGCAGATGGGATTGACACACCACATGGTATCCTGTTACTGGAACACTGTTCAGAGAAGAGATTGTGACGAGTTTTGTCTGTGGTGTACTGGAAAAGAGGATCAGAAAGGATATGGATGCCTTACTGCAGAGGAAGAACTTTGGCCAGACAGACACAAGGCTGAACGAGACACCAGTTTGGGCCAGAGAGAGAGAGACAGACAGACAGACACAGACACACACACACACACAGTAAACCCATGCCACTCCCACACCTGGGTAAAAGCAATCCCCCCAAACCCTACAGTTCAATAAAGCACTACAGGGGAATTTAATCAGCCTTGGTCCTCTCCTAACGTAAACATTTCCCGTCGACATTCTTGGCTTTTCCTGGTAAATTAAATGCATTCTGTGTCCAGTTTACAGCCCTCCATGTTTTGTGATGGGGGCTGGATTGGGCTTTCAGTTACTGATACCTGAACCTGGACACTGCCAGTTGAATGGTTCGACACGGCTCGACCTGTTAACTTTTATTCCCATTTATTTTCGTTTACCATTTTCTTTCGCCTTTCCCTTACCCCCCTCCCCTACCCTACCCTCCCCTCCCCTCCTCCCTCCCCATCACAGGGAATACGTAGAGTAAGATGGCCATTCATAGACGTGACTCGGGGGGGGGGGGGGGAATAATTGAGAGTGTTATAGATCGCATAAATGTGTTAATAAAGGAGGAGGATTCAGATTACCCCTGCCCCCCCTCCCCTTAGAGTCAAAGGGGTAGTTTGAGCTGGTATTATGAGGGCTGAGTCAGGCTGTTTACAGGGGGAATGGGGTTGTAGTGTAGGTAGAATGGGGGAAATGGGGAGGTGCAGGATGAAGATCCTGCTCCTCCCCATTGATCCCCCATAGGCAAGTGTGTGGAAGTTGAGGCTTTGTGAGGGGGGAAGTATGAGGGCGTAATTGAAAGGGGGGGAATGAAATACACAGTGTGATGGTGTAGTGAGGGGATGTAAGGTTTAGTGAGTGAAGCCCCCTTCACCTTGAGTTACACACTATGGTGGACTGATGTCCCCTTCACCTTGAGTTACACACCATGGTGGATTAATGTCCCCTTCACCTTGAGTTACACACTATGGTGGATTGATGTCTCCTTTTGAGTTACGCCCTTTGATCTGTTGATGTCCCCTTGAGTTCCGCCTTTGATCTGTTGATGTCTCCTTGAGTTACGCTCCTTGATCTGTTGATGTCCCCTTGTGAGTCACGACCTTTGATCTGTTGATGTCTCCTTGAGTTACGCTCCTTGATCTGTTGATGTCCCCTTGAGTCACGCCCTTTGGTCGGTTGATGTCCCCTTGTGAGTTACGCCTTTGATCTGTTGATGTCTCCTTGAGTTACGCCCCTTGATCTGTTGATGTCTCCTTGAGTTACGCTCCTTGATCTGTTGATGTCCCCTTGTGAGTTACGCCCTTTGATCTGTTGATGTCTCCTTGAGTTACGCTCCTTGATCTGTTGATGTCTCCTTGAGTTACGCTCCTTGATCTGTTGATGTCCCCTTGTGAGTTACGCCTTTGATCTGTTGATGTCCCCTTGTGAGTTACGCCTTTGATCTGTTGATGTCTCCTTGAGTTACGCTCCTTGATCTGTTGATGTCCCCTTGTGAGTTACGCCTTTGATCTGTTGATGTCCCCTTGTGAGTTACGCCTTTGATCTGTTGATGTCTCCTTGAGTTACGCTCCTTGATCTGTTGATGTCTCCTTGAGTTACGCTCCTTGATCTGTTGATGTCTCCTTGAGTTACGCTCCTTGATCTGTTGATGTCTCCTTGAGTTACGCTCCTTGATCTGTTGATGTCTCCTTGAGTTACGCTCCTTGATCTGTTGATGTCCCCTTGTGAGTTACGCCTTTGATCTGTTGATGTCTCCTTGAGTTACGCTCCTTGATCTGTTGATGTCTCCTTGAGTTACGCTCCTTGATCTGTTGATGTCCCCTTGTGAGTTACGCCTTTGATCTGTTGATGTCTCCTTGAGTTACGCTCCTTGATCTGTTGATGTCTCCTTGAGTTACGCTCCTTGATCTGTTGATGTCTCCTTGAGTTACGCTCCTTGATCTGTTGATGTCTCCTTGAGTTACGCTCCTTGATCTGTTGATGTCCCCTTGTGAGTTACGCCTTTGATCTGTTGATGTCCCCTTGTGAGTTACGCCTTTGATCTGTTGATGTCTCCTTGAGTTACGCTCCTTGATCTGTTGATGTCTCCTTGAGTTACGCTCCTTGATCTGTTGATGTCCCCTTGTGAGTTACGCCTTTGATCTGTTGATGTCCCCTTGTGAGTTACGCCTTTGATCTGTTGATGTCTCCTTGAGTTACGCTCCTTGATCTGTTGATGTCCCCTTGTGAGTTACGCCTTTGATCTGTTGATGTCTCCTTGAGTTACGCTCCTTGATCTGTTGATGTCTCCTTGAGTTACGCTCCTTGATCTGTTGATGTCTCCTTGAGTTACGCTCCTTGATCTGTTGATGTCTCCTTGAGTTACGCTCCTTGATCTGTTGATGTCTCCTTGAGTTACGCTCCTTGATCTGTTGATGTCCCCTTGTGAGTTACGCCTTTGATCTGTTGATGTCTCCTTGAGTTACGCTCCTTGATCTGTTGATGTCTCCTTGAGTTACGCTCCTTGATCTGTTGATGTCTCCTTGAGTTACGCTCCTTGATCTGTTGATGTCTCCTTGAGTTACGCTCCTTGATCTGTTGATGTCTCCTTGAGTTACGCTCCTTGATCTGTTGATGTCTCCTTGAGTTACGCTCCTTGATCTGTTGATGTCTCCTTGAGTTACGCTCCTTGATCTGTTGATGTCCCCTTGTGAGTTACGCCTTTGATCTGTTGATGTCTCCTTGAGTTACGCTCCTTGATCTGTTGATGTCTCCTTGAGTTACGCTCCTTGATCTGTTGATGTCCCCTTGTGAGTTACGCCTTTGATCTGTTGATGTCTCCTTGAGTTACGCTCCTTGATCTGTTGATGTCTCCTTGAGTTACGCTCCTTGATCTGTTGATGTCTCCTTGAGTTACGCTCCTTGATCTGTTGATGTCTCCTTGAGTTACGCTCCTTGATCTGTTGATGTCTCCTTGAGTTACGCTCCTTGATCTGTTGATGTCTCCTTGAGTTACGCTCCTTGATCTGTTGATGTCTCCTTGAGTTACGCTCCTTGATCTGTTGATGTCTCCTTGAGTTACGCTCCTTGATCTGTTGATGTCTCCTTGAGTTACGCTCCTTGATCTGTTGATGTCTCCTTGAGTTACGCTCCTTGATCTGTTGATGTCCCCTTGTGAGTTACGCCTTTGATCTGTTGATGTCTCCTTGAGTTACGCTCCTTGATCTGTTGATGTCTCCTTGAGTTACGCTCCTTGATCTGTTGATGTCTCCTTGAGTTACGCTCCTTGATCTGTTGATGTCTCCTTGAGTTACGCTCCTTGATCTGTTGATGTCTCCTTGAGTTACGCTCCTTGATCTGTTGATGTCTCCTTGAGTTACGCTCCTTGATCTGTTGATGTCTCCTTGAGTTACGCTCCTTGATCTGTTGATGTCTCCTTGAGTTACGCTCCTTGATCTGTTGATGTCTCCTTGAGTTACGCTCCTTGATCTGTTGATGTCTCCTTGAGTTACGCTCCTTGATCTGTTGATGTCTCCTTGAGTTACGCTCCTTGATCTGTTGATGTCTCCTTGAGTTACGCTCCTTGATCTGTTGATGTCTCCTTGAGTTACGCTCCTTGATCTGTTGATGTCTCCTTGAGTTACGCTCCTTGATCTGTTGATGTCTCCTTGAGTTACGCTCCTTGATCTGTTGATGTCCCCTTGTGAGTTACGCCTTTGATCTGTTGATGTCTCCTTGAGTTACGCTCCTTGATCTGTTGATGTCTCCTTGAGTTACGCTCCTTGATCTGTTGATGTCCCCTTGTGAGTTACGCCTTTGATCTGTTGATGTCTCCTTGAGTTACGCTCCTTGATCTGTTGATGTCTCCTTGAGTTACGCTCCTTGATCTGTTGATGTCTCCTTGAGTTACGCTCCTTGATCTGTTGATGTCTCCTTGAGTTACGCTCCTTGATCTGTTGATGTCTCCTTGAGTTACGCTCCTTGATCTGTTGATGTCCCCTTGTGAGTTACGCCTTTGATCTGTTGATGTCTCCTTGAGTTACGCTCCTTGATCTGTTGATGTCTCCTTGAGTTACGCTCCTTGATCTGTTGATGTCTCCTTGAGTTACGCTCCTTGATCTGTTGATGTCTCCTTGAGTTACGCTCCTTGATCTGTTGATGTCTCCTTGAGTTACGCTCCTTGATCTGTTGATGTCTCCTTGAGTTACGCTCCTTGATCTGTTGATGTCCCCTTGTGAGTTACGCCTTTGATCTGTTGATGTCCCCTTGTGAGTTACGCCTTTGATCTGTTGATGTCTCCTTGAGTTACGCTCCTTGATCTGTTGATGTCTCCTTGAGTTACGCTCCTTGATCTGTTGATGTCTCCTTGAGTCACGAATCATGGGCCAGGGACCAGTACACTGTGACCTAGTGGTGAGGGGAGAGATTGTTCGAGTCTCAAGGAATAGCTGATGTAACACAGGGTTGTGTGGGGTGTGTGTGTGTGTGTGTGAGGTGGCATGCCGGTGGTGAGGTGGTGGTGTGGTAAGGGAGGAAGACGTAATGGCCAACGCAGAGGGGGATTCACTGTCGTCACTGTCACTGGGTGTTTTCACCGTCCTGGGTGTGGGGGAGAACGCACGGTGGAGTCACTGCGTGAGTCACTGTTGCCCTCCGTTAATTGGGGCTTCACTGGCTTGCCTGGGGGGGGGGGGGGGGTTCACTGCTGTTGGTATAGCGGGCGCTGGGTAAACAAAGAGAATGATATATGTACTGCCTGCCATGCGAATTATTCTGCCGACAACTCCCTCACACACACACACACACACACACACACACACACACACACACACACACACACACACGTAACCTGGAATGGAGAAGTAAGGATATACATAACCACAGTATACATATGTATCTATTCTTATGTATTTCTTCCCCTTGCAAGTAAACGAACGATTCCATTTCTTGACACAGGATGAGTTACATCTTGTCTACTCCTCCTCCTGTGACATGTAGACTTGCTGTAGTCGTATTGTTGTTGTATGAATACAATACGTGTAGGAAGTGAAGAAGGATATTGTTATGCATTGTATAACTCCCCCCTACAAGCGAGAGGAGGGGGGGGGGGAGGATGTGTATGACCTATGGAGCTGAGGTCAGGCTTCCTTCTGGTACACGGTGTTTGGCAGCAGTTACTGGAAGGTCACGCATCGTGCACCGTTCTCGTCTCGAGGTGGCGTAAAATGGTCCTCACTTTCAGCGTGAGACGCGACGGAGATGACGCCTTGGGCTTGACCATCGTAGCTGTGTATGAGCAGTCTGTGTGTGTGTGTGTCCCTGACCCCAAGACACCACAGGTCGCTAAGTGATCATGTTTGATGTCAAGTCTTCTGAGGTCAAAGGTCAGTCAGGCCGTCATACCGAAGGGTCGTATCGGCGTCCTGAAGGGGTTTATGTTAAGCAGTTGGGCCAGTTTGGTGATAAGTGACGCTTATTATTTGGAAATTGGCACCGAGACGACAGTAGACATGACACCCCCCACGACATTCGAACGCACTTCCATCATGTCCTCTCCTCCTCCTCCTCCATCCTTTTCCAAGTCATTTTCACTCTCTTCTCCTCCATCTACCTCTATCATTCATCCATTATGTCCCCTCCTCATCCTCCTCCATCCTTTTACAAGTCATTTTTCACTTTCTTCTCCTCCATCTACCTCTATCATCCATCCATTATGTCCCCTCCTCCTCCTCCTCCTCCATCCTTTTCCAAGTCATTTTCACTCTCTTCTCCATCTACCTCTATCATCCATCCATCATGTCCCCTCCTCATCCTCCTCCATCCTTTTACAAGTCATTTTAACTCTCTTCTCCTCCATCTACCTCTATCGTCCATCCCTGTCTCCTCCCTCCTTCCATCTACATCATCAGTATACACTCACCTCTTCACATCTGCTCAGCATTACAATACTCCCTCCCTCCCTCCCTCTCTATCTACACCATCAGTATGCTCTCCCATCTGGCCAGTATTACACTGCCGTCCTCGGAGTCACTGAGATATCCAATTTCCCACACGGCTCTATCAACCCCGGTCTCATCCAGTCATTACAAATCCCATTACGGTACCAATTATGGCGTTAATGCACCCATTACGCTTCCTATTGCCACCAGAATAGCCCATTACATACACCCAGCTGGTAACAGCGGTGCGAGTGTATCGCATCCACTCCCTGGATCCCCTGCAGTTTTGGCAGTGGCGAAGGAGAACACGTATTCCTCAGTGGGGTGGTGGGGGAAGCAGGGTTATGTTTGCCTGAAGTTCTTTACATAACACAAGCACATGGATGTACGGACGACCTCGGTGAAAGAAAGGCTCGGATAAGCGGGCTAGCCACCAGGATCTAAGCTGAGAGAGAGAGAGAGAGAGAGAGAGAGAGAGAGAGAGAGAGAGAGAGAGAGAGAGAGAGAGAGAGAGAGAGAGATTTGGCGAGTCGACGATTTCTTTTTTTTTTAATACCCAAACCTGTCTCGCCACAAGTCCGGCTCAGGGGAGGTGTTAAGGAGACATACCACCTGTTGGTAAATGTCAGAATTGCATGTAAGTGGTCGAGGAAAATATTCAAGATCTTATTTACAGCGTGCGTTGGGCTGAAATTAGTATGCGCTTCTTAGCGAGAGGCGAGAAGTCATAATTTGTCCATCACGGAGGAGAGAAAGGTGAGGGGTGTTTTGATCAAAGCCTTCCTTATTTCTAAACCAGTTTGCTAGTCAACAGTAAACAATTCTTCGAAGGATCCACGGGACTGAAGAGCCAGAAAACATGAAATGAAGAAAAGGGAGTTTGTTAAAAAAAAGAGATAAAGACAGTATTTCTATAAGGTTAAAAAGAAGTAGTAGAAATTCCCTCCCCGAACCATTTAAATCGGTACTTACACACACACGCACACACACACATACACACACACACACACACACACACACACACAAGTAACCAGTGGACCATTAAGGAATGCATTGGTGACAGACCCGGACGCAGTACGTCCCTCCTATGTAATCCTAACTCGGCGGCGTTGCACGCGTGTCTTGACAGAACTGCCACTGTATCACCAGAACTGTTGTACACATCCACACCCTCCCTCACTCCCCTGCCAGACGTATGGTTCGTGGGGGATCTTTAATTTGCCACCCGTTGAAAGCTATTACCTGCCTTTAATGGAGTGTTAAAATTGAATAGCGACAAGTGGAATGCTTTTAGAGGGGGTGGGGTGGTTGCCATGACAGCTGCTGGCTGGAGGGATAGATGGATGGTTAGTGGGGCTAGCTAGCTAGGAGGAAGGTTGATTGGTTGATTGGTTGGCTGGTTGATTGGTTGGCTGGTTGATTGGTTGATTGGTTGATTGGTTGGCTGGTTGATTGGTTGGCTGGTTGAATGGTTGGCAGGCAACTGCCCTCTCTGGTTGGTTAGTTTGTTGGTAGGCTAGTGACGACACATTTGTCATCAACCCTTCCACCATACATTTCTTCATTCCTCCTTCCATTCCTTCCATTCCTATCCCATCTTGTCCCTAACCATCTCACTCTCCCTTCCCTTACCCTTTCCGTATATGGACCCCCTCACCAGCATCAACTTCGCGTCTCTCTAATAGATGTCGTAAATCACACAGATCGGGGCAGGGACACTTGTCCTTTGGGGTAGTACTGTAGTTGCAATGATCTGTTGCTATCAAGGCTCGTAGTGTGTGTCGTGTGTGAACCAGGACTCTTCTGCTTTTCTGGAGTGCTGCCCCGGTTGGTTGGTGCTGTTTAGTTTCATTCCTATCTTTTTTCCGGTTTGTTTATCCCTTCCTTCTTCCATTGGCCTCACCCGTCCCCACCTCCAACCCACGTCTTGTTTATCCCTGGGGACATGTCGTCTTCCGTCGCCAGACTTCTGTCATTTGCCTGTCTCTCTCTCTGTCAACACGTCCTTCCTTCCTTTAGTCCTTCCCTCTGTCAACACGTCCTCCTTTCCTTTAGTCCTTCCCTCTGTCAACACGTCCTTTTCTTAGTCCTTTACCGTCATCATCTTCCGTCATTGTCCCTCCTCGTCGTCAACCCGTCAGTCCACTATGCTGTCTCTGCGTCAACACGACCCCTCCCCCCCTCTGTCTATCGTCGCGTCCCTCTCCCGTCTCGCCTTCAGCACGTCCTTTTAATAGCCCCCCATCTCACCATCAACACACACACACACACACACACACACACACACACACACACACACACACACACACACACACTGCATCACGACCACCAGCACTGTGATTGGCTGCTTCCTGGGCCACTTACGATGAACTACTGCTGCTTTACTGGGTAATTAACAGCTTCCTCCGGGGAAGAACAAGAGGGGTTTTCCGGTCTTGTGGGGAGGGGAAAACTGGGCAGTAATTTCTTCCCCCGTTCTACTGGGAACAAATGAGTGGTAGTTTTCCCCTCAGGTGGAGAACGTGTGGAGAGAGAGAGAGAGAGAGAGAGAGAGAGAGAGAGAGAGAGAGAGAGAGAGAGAGAGAGAGAGAGAGAGAGAGAGAGGCTTTTCCCCTGTCGTTAGAAGAGGAGAAGAAGGCAGGGTGCCCCCGTCTAGTGAGAAACTAAAATGTTTTGCTCCCGCGGTGGAAAAGGGGGCATAAGGAGGGGGGGGATCTCTCTCTCTCTCTCTCTCTCTCTCTCTCTCTCTCTCTCTCTCTCTCTCTCTCTCTCTCTTTCTCTCGTGGAAAACGTAAGGCTGGGAGGATGACACACGTAAGGATCTCTGCTCCCCCTTTTTTCGGTTAAGAGGTCGGGGGGAGGTTAGGGAGTCGCGGAGGAGGAGGAGAGAGAGAGAGAGAGAGAGAGAGAGAGAGAGAGAGAGAGAGAGAGAGAGAGAGAGAGAGAGAGAGAGAGAGAGAGTGTCCGTCTCCCTTGAAAGAACAATCAGATATTCTGGACACTTGGAAGACAAAGAGGATGTGGGCGATGTCCAAAAATAGCTCTTAAAAAAGCCACTCTACGTAAGTTTTAGTATAGACACTTCAAACCTGCATTCAATTTCGGGGCATTCCAGTATGGGCAAGACCCGTCCAAACTCTTCACAAGCGCATCGTCTTGAGGTTATCATTATGGGGTTCGTAGAGACGGTGGAGGGGGATCAGATCCAGTCTTCCGGCTGAAGTCTTGTAAAAGAAAAGAAAAAAATTAAAACGAAAGTCTTTGATTTTACTCTCGATTCAGCTGTCGTCCATAGAGGTCACTCAAGTTGGCCAAGGTCGTTAAGTCGAGACCTTAGAGGTCATTTAAGTTGGCCAAGGTCGTTAAGTCAAGACCCTTTCCCCCCCTCTGGTAAAGGATTTTCTTACCTTGGAAAAAAAAGGAATTATTGTATACCTTCTCTCTATCTATTTATCGATCTATCTGCATCTATCTTTATCTATATCTATTGGAAGCCATAGAGAGGTGAAGAACAGGGAACAGATGGAAAAAAAGATGGTGCGAAGGATACATTCGGGTCTTAAAGGTCTAAACATCCGGGAGGGCGAGAGCCTTGCGTGGGATAGAAAGAATGGTAGCCGTGTGGTTTATGGTGGGCGACGGGGGCTGCAAATGGACTGAACCCTGGACGCGTGAGGCGGTCAAGGTAAACCTTGGAATGGTCTCCGGAGGGCGCTTGGTTGCGAATGTAGATCCTGGTTTGGGTGCGTTACACCTGACAGCTGGAGACTGGATGAGTGCAAATGAGGCCATTTTTCGTCTGTTCCTGACGTTATTCCGCGAGGCCGGGAAAGGCAATTAGATACACACACACACACACACACACACACACACACACACACACAAAGCAAGACAGCCCAGACTTGGTATTTTTAGCCGCGCTGCCAAGTTCATTTCCGTTGACTGTCCCCTGACTCTGAGATATTTGTCAAAAAATGTAATACTCCAGTAACGTGTGATTATAGAGAGACATGACAGATTGCAGCTGTTGCCATCTTCTGACCCCTAATTTATGCATATTTCTTTTGCAGGTACGTGTGTTTGTCCACAGCCAACCCCAGCTGTGGGGTGTACAGAGGTAGGATCGCCAGTCCCAGCTGTGGGTTCACAATTCGCAGCTGTTCGTGTATAAAGGTGAGGTTTATAGCCAACGCCAGCTGTGTGTGTACAGGGGTGAGGTCCACAACCCACAGCCAACCCCAGATATGTGTATATAGGCTTAGGTTCCACAGCCAACCCCAGCTGTGTGTGTACAGTGTTGGCCTCCACAGCCAACCCCAGCTGTGTGTGTACAGTGTTGGCCTCCACAACCAACCCCAGCTGTGTGTGTACAGTGTTGGCCTCCACAACCAACCCCAGCTGTGTGTGTACAGTGTTGGCCTCCACAGCCAACCCCAGCTGTGTGTGTACAGTGTTGGCCTCCACAACCAACCCCAGCTGTGTGTGTACAGTGTTGGCCTCCACAGCCAACCCCAGCTGTGTGTGTACAGTGTTGGCCTCCACAACCAACCCCAGCTGTGTGTGTACAGTGTTGGCCTCCACAACCAACCCCAGCTGTGTGTGTATAGTGTTGGGCTCCACAACCAACCCCAGCTGTGTGTGTATAGTGTTGGGCTCCACAACCAACCCCAGCTGTGTGTGTATAGTGTTGGGCTCCACAACCAACCCCAGCTGTGTGTGTACAGTGTTGGCCTCCACAACCAACCCCAGCTGTGTGTGTACAGTGTTGGCCTCCACAGCCAACCCCAGCTGTGTGTGTACAGTGTTGGCCTCCACAACCAACGCCAGCTGTGTGTGTACAGTGTTGGCCTCCACAACCAACCCCAGCTGTGTGTGTACAGTGTTGGGCTCCACAACCAACCCCAGCTGTGTGTGTACAGTGTTGGACTCCACAGCGAGAGTCCCTGCACCAAGAGACGTCTCACGAACGTCTCGCTGAAATCCAGAGTCAGAGAAGAGATGGGAACATATCACATCCCTTGACGCCGTGTGACGGCGAGGTCCCCTCTCTCGTATTCACGGCGCGTCCACCTCAACACACTTGGTTGAATGTTCGTCTTTTGCCCATCGTGTTTACCTCTTCCTCCCGCTGAGGTTCGTCTGTTGTAAGTGACGATTTCATTTTTCGACTTGACGTCTCTACAAGTCTTCTTTAGGACTTTGATTGTCACGGTCAGAACTAACTCGTGATCGCCTACAAAATATTATTCCTCTGAAACTTTCCTTTACCTTCCCCTCGTAGTGTTCTTCCTAAGAACCACCACACTGTGTAGGTTTCCAGGTGAAGAAAATGGCTCGCAGGATCGCTCTCGGACCCTCCCACAACACCTGCCAATAGGGACTGATCACAAGGGACTGATCACAAGTCTTTAGGCCAGACACTGAACACACAAGGGCAGGGCAACCAGAGGCGGTAACATGAAACTAAGCAAGAAATTTAGTAGAAAAGAGGAAAGAAAAAAGGAATTACTATTTTCGTATGAGTAGCGGATGAATGGAACAGACCGGGTTATAGGACCCCCATGGGTGTAGAACTCCCTTCCCTAACAACACAAATAGGTTATTACACACACACACACACACACACACACACACACACACACACACACACACACACACACACACACACACACACACACACTTACAGCCCCCCCACTGCCTCACAACACGTCATCAACACAGAGCATCCATAGCCGTAAAACCCAAACTGTAGTCATTTGTATGTCCCTCTGCTCTTGCCACACTCATCTGTGAGCTTCTAAAATCTCTTCCATTAAGATAAACAGCCTCGAAAGGACCCATTGGTCTGTTGAAGTTTCAATTCCTTTGTGTTGCATTTGTATCAACATCAGTACTCCCTACACAGCATTAGGAGTAGCCCATTCCTGCCCTTGGAGTCCAGCGTTCCGTCCAGAAGCTCTTTATATCCAGGGAAACCCAAGTCCACTTACTCGGTCTAGGCTGTACCAGTGTTGGATCCACTTAGCTCACAAACTGTTGCTGCTGCCACGGTTACATCACCAGCGAACCAAACACTAGTGGGCATCCTCTCCAGCGTTCACCCTGCCAGCACCGACCCTTTGTATCGACTGCCATCGGATGATCCTTGAAGTTTTTTCTAATTGGGTGGTTAGGAAGGGGAAAAGGAAGGGTTTGGAGAGGGGAAGGTATAATGGAGAACAGGAAGATGGGAGTGGATAATGCCTGGTGTAGGGTTTTACTGAGGTGTGTGGGTGATTTGCTGGATACGTGTTTGTGCTGCCGTGTTTTCATATATACCCCCGGGAGACTTGGTGTGTTTGTGTGCGTAGTGATGTTGTTGGTTTAAGGAATTATCTATGATATGTACATCGTGTGTAATGATGGGTGGCTGGTGACGCTCCTAATTCTCTTTAAGGCTTCGTGGGAACCAGTTATATTCCATAAGCTGCTGTCGAAGCCTTGGATATGCCTAAGAGTTTGCCGAGCATTTATCTTCTCTGGTTACTGCCATGATTTTTGTGCTGCGTATATTAAGCATGTACCCCTTGGTTTCACTGGAAGTCGTTGACGTTCATCAAGATTTAGGAGTTTGATCGCCATATCGTTGGGCCTTGTGTTTGTAAACAGCCACACCATGTCCTACGACACTGCTTCTTTCTCCGCTCGGTATCTGGAGGTTGTGTGACAAGAGTCCCCTCCCATGCACTCACCTGGCCAACGTAACAGTAATAAGAACAGTCTTTATAGATGACCTGTGGACGTGTTGCATCCATTTCCCTGTCTTACAGCAACAGCTGAAGTGGTCTCTGTAGTCACCCGCCTGTATGAATAGTGGCCTGAACATTAGTGGCTGCTTTTCATAGTCTCGTTGTGTACGAGAGCCTTAAAAGAGGATTATGGTTTACTTAGTTTGTCTTCTGTCATGTGGCCTTCCCATGTACTGTTCTGCACCGGGTAACCTCGTCGCAGACCATCAGGTCTTCTGTCATATGGCTTTCCCATGTACTATTCTGCCACCGGGTGTCCTCGTCACAGACCATCAGGTCTTCTGTCCTATGGCCTTCCCGTGTACTGCTCTCCCGCAGATAACCTCGTCACAGACCACCAGGTCTTCTGTCATATGGCCTTCCCGTGTACTGCTCTCCAGCAGATAACCTCGTCACAGACCACTAGATCGTGTTATCTTGCTTCCCCAAATACGCCCACGTATACGAAGCCTTCAGCCCACCTCTGTAACTTGAAATATATACATTACTTTTCTCTCCATTTATATGGATATTGACCCAACCTGTAGTGTGTTTGCGCGCATGTAATAGATACACTGGGCCCTCATTCCTCTTCTGTAACTTGCCTCGTGCGCATCTGTATTCATTTAACGCTACACTCTCAAAGCTTGTCTACTGCCTGTGATGTCTCGTCCACAGCATAGCAGTTAGTCTGGTGAATACAACTTCAGTCTGTCGAGAGCATTTTAGGTCTTGCCCACGCCATAGCAGCTGGGCTGTGTAGTCTTGCCCACGCCAGCAGACAGAGTGCCCAAGTATCATCCCTTGTTAGTCAGTCCACATTTGTGTTGTGTTGGTACATGTTTATGTGGCAGTCGTTATGTTGGCACGGGCCTCACGCTTCCGTTATGTGGGGATGGCCATGCTGTTGCCTGGCGGGTTGTATGTGGTTACTGTATGTGGTTACTATGTGTGATTGTGTGATTACTATACTCGTGTTACGACGAGGGGTTTTATACGCTCGTGTATACATGTGCACATGGCATAAAGGAGAAAAAAAAAATTGGTTAGAAAAGAGAGATACTTCTCACGTATCTCCTGCGTGTCGTAAAAGGCGACTGAGAGAGGCATCTCTCTTCTCCATCCCCTCACCCACCCCAGCAGCATCTCCCACACCCCCCTCCCTCTAAACACAGCCAACCGAGGTGTATGGTGAGCGGGCAGTGGTTGCCATGGTGACGGCGGTGTAGTACCTGGGGGGGGGGGGGGGGAGGGGGGGAGGAGGAATATTTTCACCAGCCGTAGGAAAGAGAGAGAGAGAGAGAGAGAGAGAGAGAGAGAGAGAGAGAGAGAGAGAGAGAGAGAGAGAGAGGATGGGTGTATTGCCCTGTGTCCTCTCCTCCCCCAGCCCCTACCTGGATGGGTGGCTGTCCGGCCCCAGACGTAGGAGTAGAGTGAGTTAACTACCACACTCTGGGGAGATGAGACGGAGGCGTGTGAGATGTGTGTAATGCATTATCTCCTCCCTGTGATAACACGTCGGTCACACCTCATTCCATCCCCCGTTATCCACTAGCATCTATCTCTTTCGTGTTTATGGAGTCCAGTGGCTTGCAGACCACGTTTGCTGGTGAAATATACCTGGAGGGTTAGATCCAAGGATCGTACCGTCGTGCTTAATGGTCGTACGTACCCAGTCGTCCTCGAGGGCCACATCCTGCTCAGGTGACGTGCCTAGGGATCATACCCTAGTGCCCCAGCAGATCAGACTAACGAAGTTGCGTCGTTATAATCGTTTTACGGTGACATTTCTCTCTCGAATTTTTAATGGGTTAATATAATATACTGCGCTTTGCATAACATAAATTATGCATGACCATAACCAGATACAAGTCACCGTATCCAGGCAATTTCCCAAGATTCGCCAAGATTACCA
Source organism: Panulirus ornatus (assembly GCF_036320965.1). NCBI lineage: Eukaryota > Metazoa > Arthropoda > Malacostraca > Decapoda > Palinuridae > Panulirus > Panulirus ornatus. The sequence goes on along the minus strand of NC_092247.1, from coordinate 4,755,848 downwards.
GCTTTGTAAACTTCTCCTTCGTGACTATATTTTACGCGTTATGCATCGTATGTATTCATGAACGTTTCCCATACGGTGAATAATCTCTGTAGAGCTAGATTTAACCTCCATCCAAACCCAGCAATAAGTCCCAGTCATCAGGACATTCATTACCTATAAGTATTCTCAATCGCTCGTTATTTTTTTTTTCTTCCCTCCCAAAGGCGCTGTGAAATGAAATGATCTTCGCTGTTCTGTGTTCATCTAAGGTTCATGATTATTCCCCATGGGTCTCGCCTGAGAAGGATTTCTCTTTAAAGCATACCAACCAACCAGATGCCAGAGAAGGTCCAAGATGCTTACCTTGTACAACTCCACTGAATAACACGGAATACATTACATTTGTATCTCGTACCCATCAGCGAACCTCCTTATCTAAACGGAAGTAGATACATGGCTTTCGACCCGAGTCTGCAACAGTCCTGGCTGGTCTGTCTGTCTCTATCCACAGTATTACCCCTACCTTCATCACTGGTCTATTCTTGCATCGCCAAGTAATATGCCACGTCCCGCCACGCGCTGTAGCAAGGCTGTATGAGTTTAAAGTCTCGTCAAAGAACATCTTATTCCGAAGGCGTCCATATTCCCCTGCTACTGGAAGTATCGCATCCTTGGGCTGCAGGAGGAGATTCTGGCAATAGGTCCTGTGGCAGTTCTTATTGAAATCTCGTATAATCCTTTCTGTATTTCAAGTAAAAAGGCTCGTCCATGATGTGAAATTTTTGTCACTGTCTGGAGCCTCTAACGTTTTATATATATATATATATATATATATATATATATATATATATATATATATATATATATATATATATATATATATATATATATATATTCCTGAGTCCATATATTTGTTCTTCAGAAGGTAGCCCAGTCAGCGTCAAATACAAGACTGCAATATACAAGAACTGTATGACGAAGTCACAGCTCGATCTCTCCCATCATTTCAACCTTCGATTCCAGACATTCCTGAGTCGTGATAATCTGTGCCAAGTCGACGTCTGTCATGAGGGAGAATGGAATCTCCACCATCCGCCAGGATCATCTGCTGGGGGGAAGGGAGGGGTTGGTGTGTTGGAGGGAAGGAGGGGGGTAAGGGTGACGTTGGGGAGGGAGGGATTGGTTAAGGTGGGTCTCGGGTGGAGGGCGGGGGGATGGGTGAAGAAGGGAGTAGTGATTAAGGGGAGAGAAGGGAGCTTTGGGCATGGGAGTACAGATAACAGGAGACGTGATGGTCCATGACGAGGTCATCTTTTACAAACCTGAGCCTAACACGGGAAGAGAAACGGGATAACAAAACAGAGGGCACCCCTCTCACCCCCTTCTCTAGCTGGACGGTAGGGGTGTATGATGATGGGAGGGGTAGTGGGGGGGGCAGAGGGGTGTGTTTGTGTGTGGAGGGAGTGGTCTGGATGCGAGAGGGAGGAGACAGGGGGGAGGGAGGAGAGGAAGTTGGCTGGTCGTAGCATATAATGAATCTAAAACTCTTTATCAGGGACGTGGCAGAGATTATCATCAGTGTCCAGGAAACGTCCGGAATCATTCCGTTAAAGTAACCGGAAGAATTGAGGTGATTCCTTATTGCGATCGATTTATCCGGCGTTGGGGTCGGATAAGTCCCGGAGGAGGCCATCCGAACACTGAATATATCGATAAGAATTCCATTTTCCTCCAAACGGCAGATTTTTATTGGAACGGAGGGAGAGAGACAGATTTCCCAGGGTAAACTTGGGGACATTTGACGCATATGACGTGGACTGTGTGTGGCCTTCAGCAGTTTAGAGATTTGGCTCGTGTTGCAATAGCCGAAATCGAACTTTGATAAGAATCCAGTGTCTCACTCTCACCCAACTCGCAACAAGGATGATACAATGTAATGCTCATTGTAGCCAGGAACTCAACTTAGATAACAAACAATACCAGAAACTCCATCATTGGAGGAGAAATACATGTCTCCCTCCGCACTATCACTCCCCCTCATCTTCACTACGGGAGGGACACCACCAGAGTCATCTTCACTACACTCTAGACACCACTGGCTTAGGACTTTACTCTCAGCATCACTGACCTTTGACCTGACTGGTAAGGTATAGGACAAGGGCTACTATCAAAACACTTTTCATCTTGCCACACGACACCAGTGACCTTTGACCTGACTCTCAAGGGCCGGGTCAAATGCTACGATAAATACACTTATCTTATCACACCCCCAGCATTTCTGGCCTATCATTTGACCCTTATAGTTCAGGTTAAAGGCCACCTTCATTACACTTTTTGGTCTTTGACCTGACCCACAAGGGTCAGGTCAAAGGGTCGCGTTGTTGGAATAAAAGGTAATAATAAAACGTGACCTTTAGAGAAGGCAATATGTTTTTTCCCCCCTACGGAGGGAGAGATGGTAAGGTTCATGTTGTCTTTAGACCTTCCTACATCGATATATGTCATATTTCATGAAAATAAAGAAGAGAAAATGTTTGCAAAAAGTGTTGGCACCAGCAAGTTCTCTGTACACACACACACACACACACACACACACACACACACACACACACACACACACACATATCATCGTGATATATTGCCCTGTGGTAGCAATATGGCAGCTACAGCTGTGCAGCACGAACCGGCGATGGATGCAGGAGAGATGTTTTCTGTAATTTCACGCTCTTTAGGAAAGCGTGCAGCTGTGGCGAGAATATGGTGTCGTGCAGTCGTGCTCAGTGGACATATCGTTGTGTTCAAGGGTCGTACCATCGTGCAGTCCTATTCAGTGGACATTGTCGTTGTGTTCAAGGGTCGTGCCGTCGTGCAGTCGTGCTCATTGGATATGTCGTTGTGCTCAAGGGGTCGTGCCGTCGTGCTCGCCTGTAAGGCTGTTACTAATCTTGTTAGATTTTCCTTCAACAAAAAACATTAAAAAAAGCTACTTACATCCTGACGTTAAACCAGTCAGCTCAGGGTTATGTCAGTGTGTGTGTGTGTGTGTGTGTGTGTGTGTGTGTGTGTGTGTGTGTGTGTGTGTGTGTGTGTACCGTATCGTTCTTCGAACCATCCTTCTCGTCTTACCGACTTAACCCCCCTCCACAGCTGCTGTTTTATTGGCTCACATTTTACATTCACATTCTGAACCCCCTGAAAAGTCTACCGAGGGGAGACTTAGTGTCGTTGCGTGTTCGTGTTGAAAGGTGTGCTTGGCTTGCATGCCGGCCAAGGTGATGTAATTTGAGACCTGGCGAGGCCATTGTCGCCCGCCTGGTATAACACCTCCAGCCCAAACCTTGGCAGACCTTCAACCCCCAACCTGGCCACAGCTCCAGGCCAAACCTGGCCACACCTCCGAGCCAAACCTGGCCACAACTCCGGGCCAAACGTGGCCACACCTCCAGGCCAAATCCGGCCCCATCTGCAGCCGAAACCTGGCCACACCTTCATCCCAAACCTGGCCACACCTTTAACCCAAACCTGGCCACACCTTTAGCCCAGACCTGGCCACACCTCCAGGCCAAACTTGGCCCCCACCTTCAGTAGAAACCTGGCCAAACTTCCAGCCCAAACCTGGCCACACCCGCAGCCCAAACTGGGCCCCACCTGCAGCACCTCTTTTCCTCACCTCCATCCAGCCCACACAGTTATAGATCACCAACCACAGTTCGTTTTCTCACTTGCTTCTTGTTATTTTGCAGTCATAAATATTGTTGGCACTGGTGTATCATGTGACGGTGTCGGGTTAACCCAGTCGTACAGTAGCACTAAATAAAACTGACAGGTCGTAAATTTGGGGCCATGATTGTCTCTGTCACGAAGTCCACGTTTCCTATGTATATTGGAAGGAGAAACTTGCACTTGTTGATAAATGTCAACACACAGTTGACTTTCAGCATTTTTACGCATCATAAACTGGAGACTTTAGACTTCTGCTGCTTGTCTTAGTGTCCCAGAAGGTCTTATTATATCCCCAGCGTCTGATCCCAGGGGTCATTATAGGTTGCAGGCAGATTACGAGTCCCTGGGTCAATACAGGCTGCTGGTAGGTTATGATATCCAGGGCTCAATACAGGCTGCTGGTAGGTTATGATATCCGGGGCTCAATACAGGCTGCTGGTAGGTTATGACCTCCAGGGGGTCAGTACATGTTGTTAGAGGCAGGTTATGACCTCCAGGGGGTCAATACATGTTGCTAGAGGCAGGTTATGACCTCCAGGGGGTCAGTACATGTTGCTAGAGGCAGGTTATGACCTCCAGGGGGTCAGTACATGTTGTTAGAGACAGGTTATGACCTCCAGGGGGCCACTACATGTTGTTAGAAGCAGATTATGACCTCCAGGGGGGTCAGTACATATTGCTAGAGGCAGGTTATGACCTCCAGGGGTTCAGTAATTGTTGCTGGAGACATGTCACACAATTTCCAACCGTGTAAACTACATGTTTGAGTGACACGATTCATTATCTTGTGGCATGTACCTGTCCTACACCTGGGCTGCTCCTGCATAGTGGCTTCCTTCTCTGATAATGACGACCACCCCTTCATGGTCGTCAGAGGAGATACCCCCTTATGAGCACGACGGTACGACCCTTGAACACGACGGTGCGACCCTTGAGCACGACGGTACGACCCTTGAGCACGACGGTACAAACCTTGAGCACGACGGTACGACTCTTGAGCACAATGTTACGACCATCGAGCACGACGATACGACCCTTGAGCACGACGGTACGATCCACCAGCATGACTGGACGACCATAGAGTATTGAACTGACTATTGACCAGCCTTGTAAAGCCTTGGTACCCAAGGGTCAAAAAGTCGTGCTCTCGGGTCGTACCTTCGTGCTGCAGGGTCGTATTGTTGCACTGAGGGGAGCGGAGCTAAGTGAACGAACGGATTATCAGTAAAGATAATTCCTTTGGTAAGACTAGCAAATGTTTTTGTGGCCTCGTGTGGAATACATCACGTTACTTTAGTCAGAAAATTTTACTCTCGAGTTTTGGATTTGTGTCAGTATTTTATAATGGTTGATATGCGTGTGTGTGTTATGATCTCAGTCTTAGTGATTGGTCAGTCGCTCTAAAATCTTCATTACCTTGGTGGCAGATGGCATCACACTAATGACCTACACACACACACAGTGGTGACACACTGCGTACTTAACCAGGTCACAATTGGGTGACTAATGGGCTCGTTTGCAACACTTAAGTTATCGCGTGGTTAGAAGTGTGACCAGGTGTGTGACTGGGTGTGTCACAGCACCAGTTACTGTAGCCAGAAGTGTGACCAGTGTGTGACTGGGTGAGTCACAGCACCAGTTACTATGGCCAGAAGTGTGACCAGTTGTGTGACTGGGTGAGTTGCAGCACTAGTTACCGTGGCCAGAAGTGTGACCTGTGTGTCACTGGGTGAGTTACAGCACCAGTTACTATGGACAGAAGTGTGACCAATTGTTTGGTTGGCTCAGTTACAACACCAGTTACTATGGCCAGAAGTGTGACCAATTGTTTGACTGGCTCAGTTACAGCACCAGTTACTGTGACCAGTGTGTGACTGGCTGAGTCACAGCACCAGTTATCAGCAGTTTACTTCTCTCTCTTCATCTTCAAGAATTATTTTTTTTTGTCAGGATGGAAAACACTTTGACGGTACTCCCCTCCCTGACCCTCTTCGTCCTGGTCAACAGTGCCTCACTGTAGCCCTGGCACGAGAAGGGTGAAACCCCTCGTGGTAGTATTTAATTCCTCATCAACTCCACTTACAAAGAAAGTTCACAACTCCTGTGTGTGTGTGTGTGTATGGTGTGTGTGTGTGTGTGTGTGTGTGTGTGTGTGTTGGGAACAGCAGGTCTTCTGGGGTGATGACACGCTGATGATAAATTAAAGTGATTAGTGTAATTGCGTCACGTTGCTGGTGTCTTTCGGCAGCTCAAGGCCCTGTGAGTCTAGTAGTAGTGTGGACAGGGTTTTGTGATCGCAGTGGAAGGACATCGGGAAAACTAAAAGCATCGAATTCCAACTACAACCATTGAATTCCAAGTTCCCTTACAAGACCACAAATCCTTTTTAAGCTTTCACAACGACACTGTTGCCGTTGATGTGGTATTGTCCTCTTCGCAGATATTGTCTGATAGATAATTGTAATTCTGGATATTCATTCCGTATGGGTATTTAAAGTTGTAACAAGGGCTGGTGCAGGAATTCCTAGTGATGGTACAGGTCAATAGATCAACAGTGTGTCGCCATAGAATAGCCAGACAGTCAGATGGTACCTCCACTGACGGAATGACTTACATTGCTCCGACTTCTGTGTACATCCACAAAGACATGCAACACGCATTCTTATGTTGTTTTTTTGTCTTATTTAGGGTTCTTATGGAAGAACCGTTTCAGTTATGTATAGAGGTCGGCAAAAAGAATTTGAGCACGACTGTATACGACCCTTGAAGAGGATGGTTACGCCCCCCCAAATCACGATGGCACGACCTTTGAGACCAAAGATTAAGACCTTACAGGTCAGTGGTACGACCATGAGAGGCCAATGGTGAGAGACTAGAGCATGATGGTACGACCTCTGACCACGACTTTAGTACCCTTGATCACGACGGTACGACCCCCTTCACCACGACGGTGCTGGACTTGAGCACAGGACCACGACCCTTCCGTATGATGTCGCAGACTTCAACATGACCCCTGAGTGTCAGGTCAAAGGTTACGTCATCCACAACGTTTGGGGGTTCGCGCTCACGGTGTTCAACACTACGCGCACGTAACACACAACCCAAGACACGTCGCCATACCACACGAATTTTGCCGAGTCCCAGCTGGAGTTCGCCTGTGTGATATACGATGTATGAAAACCAAAAGGAGCCTAATAATACGTAGAAGGGAACCATTTCGCTTAATTTATCTTCATAGATCGAGTCTGCATTGCGTGTAGCGTCGCGCGTACGATGTTATAAGCAACCAACATGGATGTGTTATTTTTTTTTCCTATATAGTCGTACATATATACTTTATAAGAGCTTGATATGGCTCTCTTAATGCCTTCCCGATATCCAGTTGACGTGATATAGGTCATATATATGTATATGCAAGGCGTGGAAGCAGTGAGGTACTATAATCATCCGGAAGTCATGGGGATTATCGACCTCAGCGTGTGAGAACACTCGTGATTGTGTTGCCTCCATCAGTGCCTGAACCCTGGCCAGGGCTTCGGGCTCTGTCGCCATGGCGCGGGCGGCGCCCTTCCTCGTCGCCCAATGACACACCCGCTCCCTCATCCTCTGCACCGGTCATTAAGGCGTATCCAACGCCAGCATGGAAGACGGCAATAGCTGTGACCTTAACCCCCGGGCGGGTGTGTGTGTGTGTGTGTGTGTGTGTGTGTGTGTGTGTCCGAAGGGCCTTAGACAAAGCTATTAAGATCCCTGTGTGTCACGTGGAGGGAATGCGGAAGCGGTGAGATTACCCTCCAGGCTGTGGTGAAATGTACGAAGGACATTTCCTCATTGTGTGTGTGTGTGTGTGTGTGTGTGAGGGGAAGGGGTGTTATCCATATGTTTGTTATATTACCTATATGAGCCTACGGTCGGGGAGGAGCCTTGACTTACAGTTTCTTAAACCTCTTTATAGTCTTTACATTCACCATTACTTCACGTGGCTTGTTCCATTTGTGCACTATTACTGCAGAAGTAGTTCTTCGCATATCGCTTGTAAAGTCCCGATCTTCATTGAACCCCTGGGGTCCTTTCTGTTTCAACGGTCCTCCACCTAACGTTAGAACCAAAGTGAAACTTAAACATTGTGATCATGTCATCTTTAGCGTCCTCTCACCTGACGTGGTTGGACCTGTGTTTTGCCCCGGCCCCTTTAGCTTGGCTCCCTCACTACAGGTGTGACATCTGTCTGATGCCTTTGTGTTCACACCTGAGGAACGCCACTTTTTATTACCACCAAGTTTCACTAAGGTGCCTCCCTCATACCTCGTCCTTTCACTTCCATTTGTACACATTTCGATCTCCTGAGGTCACCTTGCTTGAATGTTTTGATTTCTGTTTCACCCTCCTCTTTTGAGGAACAGGTTCAGATACAATTTAGTGGTCCAAAAAAAAAAGAAAAATCTATTTCAAATTCCCTTATATCACTGCAATTTAGTGGTCCCCCAAAAAATTAAAATCTATTTCAACTTTCCTTATGTTAATGTTGACTTTGTCATGGAGGTCCAATATACTCGTAATGAATGACCATATTTCTATTCTCTGCTGCTTATTGTTTAGTTCGTATGTGGAAGTCTTCAACCATATACATATTGTTTTCATGCCCGTAACCCATAATTGTCAAGTGTTTGTCACGTATTTTCTATTTCCTCCGCGAAACTTACCAACACACTGATCTCCTCCACCACTCCTTTGGCAGGAACTCCTTTAAGTTCCAGAGCGACCTATCGAGTAGTTTTTGCACCTTTTTTGAGTGATTAAGATGAAATATTACCCTTGTTTACATCCTGCCTGAGGTTATTTACACCTAGTCTTATGTTCTTGGATTATTCGATGTTCTTGCATCCGGGTTTTGGTGATGTTTGTTTTCGTCTGTGAGTACATCTCACGATGTCTCTCTCAGTACCTTAATGTGTTCTTTATGCTTAATGTAACCTCTCCCTCCTAGTCTTTAGTTCTTTATGCCAGTCATTTGTTCATGTTGTATTTCTTGGAAATTCATTTGCATTTTCTTATTCTTCTTTTGTACTCTTGCTCTCTTGAAATGCTGCTCGGCTGTTCTGTCTGCTGTATCTTCTTCAGAGAAATCTCCATGTTTCTTTGTCCTTTTTGACATTGTATATTGAACCACTTCCCTTCTTCTGTAAGAACCTTTCTAGAATATATTGGAACTCAGTTTAGTTAGGAATATATTCATTTCACAATTTCTGTCTCTTGTTTCTCCTCTTTGCATTTGGATTATTCATGATTTCGTTCTCGTCTTCTTCATAACCACGTACTTTAAACACCAATGAGTCGCCTTTTCCAAAAGGGGGTTACCACAGGTCATGTTTTGAAATCCAGATCGTATGTAAATGTTTAGAGTCCAGTGTTGATGATGTACCACATCTCCTTTGAATTGAATGTGTTCAGTGACATGTTGGTACAGGGACTTATCCCCTTGTTTGACTCCCCATAGGGAGTTAGATACAGTCTAAGGACTTGAGACTGCTCGTTTTACTTACCTCCTCTGGATCCTCATTCCCATAGCTTTCCCACAGCCCAGCAGGGCTTGTAATCTCTGACCCCAGCACCATCTTCATTGCATGGTCATGATCACCCTTGATTATTTGGGCTGTTAAGCAGGCATTGCGTTCATGCATCTTTCCTATCGTATGTTGTCTGAAGGAATCATCGCGATTAAGCATTGTCTCCCGAACCTCAAGGTCATGTCTCACTAGAGGGATCAGAACACCTTTAGAAATGACAAACGAATCGGCTTCCTTGTTGGACTACGCTTCAACACTCCTTGTACCATATTGTTTCATTCCTGTGTTTCAACAGTCCTTTTACCGTATGCTTTCATTCCTGTGTTCCCCACATTGTTGAATTTCGTTTCAACAATCCTTGTACCATATGGTTTCGTTCCTGTGTTCCCCATGTTGATGAATTACGTTTCAACAGCCCTTGTACCATATGGTTTCGTTCCTGTGTTCCCCACATTGTTGAATTTCGTTTCAACAATCCTTGTACCATATGGTTTCGTTCCTGTGTTCCCCATGTTGATGAATTACGTTTCAACAGCCCTTGTACCATATGGTTTCGTTCCTGTGTTCCCCACATTGTTGAATTTCGTTTCAACAATCCTTGTACCATATGGTTTCGTTCCTATGTTCCCCACATTGTTGAATTTTGTTTCAACAATCCTTGTACCATATGGTTTCGTTCCTGTGTTCCCCATGTTGATGAATTACGTTTCAACAGCCCTTGTACCATATGGTTTCGTTCCTGTGTACCCCATATTGTTGAATTACGTCACGACAATTCTCGTTACAAATGGTTTCATTCCATACGTTCCCTCTGGGTGATTCGTGAGCGTGAAATGATTCATACCTTGGTTTCATTCCACTACCTTCTATCGTGTCCTTCCTCAGTGAATCGATGTTCTTGTTCCTTTGATATTCTGGATATTTTTCCCCGGGGTTTCTAATCTTCCTCACCCAACCCCATTTCCCAATGAATTATTTTCTAGCAGATCTTTTATTAGCTCTGTTTCATCTGTCAATTTTTAACGAACACCCCATTAAGTTTTTCACAAGAGGTTAGGTTACGCTATCAAACTCCGTTCCAATTAACCTGTACAGCTCACGCCATGTATGTTTCTGCTTACCTGCCAGCTTGAGAAAATCATATTCACCACATCACATACTTTAAGTAACTCATGTATCTTGATCCACTACGTCTTTCCCCTTAGACTGAATGTGGTCTTGTTTCATTCCACGTACCATCAGTAATAAATGCCTTTCTTCCTCCTACTTGTTCACTTTTAACTTACTCGTTCAATGCCTTCAACGTCAGAGTTTCTGATTTATGAATATCCTCTCCCGTATATATATATATACCTCCACTACTTATCAACACTATTTACACCCGTGGTCTCTATACTCAATTTCAGCTGTGTCAGTCTTTTCAACGTAAGGTTTTGTTTACCTTAGCTAGTTCTGGTTCTCCAGTACGTTTTCCTTTGTCTCTGCGTTTGCGTGTTCATGTAGAACCAATGTAGTGTCTACCACTTCCTCCCTCTACAGGTGCGTGATGATTGAGAACTCGTATTGTCTTTAGCACAATGTATTTTGCATTTGAAATCATCGTGTGTACCTCCACGTCACCACAAACCTTATATAAGAACACTATCCCTTGATGTCTTTTCTAACAAGTCTTCTACTAAATTGCTCGTTATAGCGCCTGGGTGTTCTTCCCTTGCATCTTTCCAGCTGTTCATTGTTCAGTACAGACAGGAGGAAGAGACAGGCTAAGAAGCCTAAGTTTCAAGGAGAGGGGTGGTAAAGAGTACGTGTCGCTGAGATCTTGCTCCAAGGCTGAGGTAGCATACGAAGAATGCGTCGCATGAGGTGCGTGTTGTCAAGTGTGAGAGGCAGAGATTTGTATGCGATTTCTTTTTTTTTTTGATGGAGGGGGATGGAATGAATGCCAGCAGTTCACATGTGGGTGAGGTAGGGGGGAAAAGACAGCTAGCTACCTGGGTTAAAGGAGTGTGTGTGTGTGTAACTTGACAGCCGCTGAAGTGGGAGCTCAAAGCGCCATAGCCACTAGCCCCTTACCAGTACCCAGGTGGGTGATATGTGCCTTCCCTAGTCGGTAGGCTGGAGAGAGAGAGAGAGAGAGAGAGAGAGAGAGAGAGAGAGAGAGAGAGAGAGAGAGAGAGAGAGAGAGAGAGAGAGAGAGGCCATTATTCGCTTCATGTTTGCACTGCCTTGGTTTGAGGTCTTTTCTTGACAGAGTTTGTTCATTTGTGTGTGTGTGTGTGTGTGTGTGTGTGTGTGTGTGTGTGTGTGTGTGTGTGTGTGTCTGGGCGAGACTGCCCCCGTCTCTCTCTCTCTCTCTCGTGCAGAGCTCACAGAGCCCCTACCCGCCCGCCCCCCGCCCCGCCCCTGGCTGTAATTATCCCATTTACATGGAAATGAACTTTATATATTTAACGTTTCCAGCCGCTGGGCTCCTGTGTGGTGGTGGTGGTGTCGGCTGTATGGTAAGGACAACAAGACACCCCCTGGTCTGTAGTAGTCTTCTGGTAGGTGAACTTGCCCATTTTGTGGCCATGTTTTAGGCTGAGGTGCTGCAATTTAGCCGTTTTCGTACGGCTTTTACAGCTTGTATAGTCTGTAGTTTTACCTGTAGCCGCTGTAGCCATAATATAGATTCTTTATTTTTTTTATTTTGATGAGTCTGTATAGCCTTGTGGGTTGAGGGGATTGATCTTGTGGTCTTTAGTGGTTCGTGGATCAGTCTGAAGGCCTCTTGTGGATCGAGTTGGTCGGTCGATTGACTCTTGTGGCCCGAAGACTGGAGGGCCTTCCGTTCTCAGAGAGAGAGAGAGAGAGAGAGAGAGAGAGAGAGAGAGAGAGAGAGAGAGAGAGAGAGAGAGAGAATGTACACGACGGTTGAAGCAGCTTGTTTTTTTTTCTTTCTTTCTTTCACTCATTCCCAGGATGATAATTGACCAGACTACTGGCTCGTGAATCATGGAGGGAAGTGGGGCGGAATGGTGTACTTTTCTCCGTCTGATCCATATGTTGGAGGAAGGAGGTGGTGGTGGAGGTGGTGGTGGTGAAGAGGAAGGAAGGTGGGGTTAGGGGAGGGTCATGTCCTGCTATAACATCCTCCGCCTCACCCCCCTTCCCGCTTCAACATGTTCCTAAAGTCAGGGATGGTAAAGAGATATGATGAGATACGGTGCCCGGGTTTAGGAAGATATGATCCTCTGTTTAGGCAAAGAAGAGTAACGAAAGACTCTGGATAAATGATCAATTATCAGTCAATTATTACTGTTACTATTTCTGATGGTATAGACTTTCTGATGGATGAATGATCAATTATCAATCAGTTATTACTGTGAGTATTTCTGATGGTATAGACTTTCTGATGGATGAATGATCAATTATAGATCAATTATTACTGTTAGTATTTCTGATGATGTGGTCTCGCGTCTTCCATCGCCACTACCCGTCGCCAGATGGCTCTGACTGAACACCATCTGACCAAATGCATCTACATAGCCATGACCAGGGATGAACCTGGTGTGGATGATACCGAATACATTCCCTTGTTTACACACCTGTATCTCGGAGATGCCTGCCCTCTGTATGCTTGCTATCACCTGAGGTGTTAGGTAGGGTCAAAGAAACCCTTTTTGACTCGCGCCAACCATTGGTAAAATTACGCAGGAGCTGAGAGCGTTACGAACACAAAGGGGGAAGAAAGAACATGATACTTCATTGACGAACTTAACCCGCGAAGAAGACTCACTCACTCACCATTGTCTTGCGGATCTTGATGAAGAACACCGAGTCTGACTCACCTCACGAGCAGCGTGTGTGTGAGATAATGAGCTTGTGAGCGTTGGCCTAGCTTTCCCTAGGCCTCACAAGTATCGTGAGTGTGAGATAATGAGCTTGTGAGCGTTGACCTGACTTTCCCCGGGGGGGTGCGTGGGGTTCGAGACGTGCCTGGCCCCCAAATAGAAAACGGGAGGGAGAGGGAGAAGGACGGACTGATCTGTTCAGTGAAGTAGTTATGCAGTGTATAGATACCATTACTGTCGCTGTGGAGCCATAAACAATATGAATTTCGTGACGGCTGGTAATGAAAAAAAAAAGGAAAAAAAATGAAATAATAAAGCTTAATTACGTAGTTTAAAAATTAGTACGATTTTTCATGCCCCAGCGTGCCTATGTGACATTTATTATACGGGGTAATTTGTCCTTAAAGCCATTGCTTCGGTGGAAATAATTTTTTTTTTTTGGCCGATATTGTTTGCAGTACAGCAGAGAAAAAATATTACTCCTGGGAACGTAGAATTATTTTCTAATTTACAGAGAAACGCGAATGTGGAGGATGAATGTTTGTTGTGTACAGAGCTGCAAAGAACAGATCTAGGTAAGGTTAAGAGAGAGAGAGAGAGAGAGAGAGAGAGAGAGAGAGAGAGAGAGAGAGAGAGAGAGAGAGAGAGAGAGAGAGAGAGACTGGACCTGAACTCCTCTGATCAACGATTCAAATGGAAGAATTTAGATATATAAATCTAATATGAACGTAGACGTGATCTTGAAAGGGGCTCCTTGAGTTTTCTAAGCCCCTGATATTTAAATGGTAGACGTATTACAGAAAGAGGGAATGAGGAAATGTTGATGAGAGTCACACAGCTTACTGGTTTAAGGAATGAGGGGGGGAAGGGGTGTGTGTGTGTACCATAACGGTCCATCCTCAAGATGTCATGTGATATCACATAAAGACCAGACAACAGGACATATAATACTTGGTTTGTGAAAATCCAAAGACATTCTTTCATAATTGTTATCAGCTGGTTAGCATTATATTGCCGAGGGTAAAATCTATAATGATTTCTACTAATTTAGGTGAAATTTTAGTGAGGTGTAATGAGAATGAAATTAAGTTTCATAGGTCCTGATCAGGTTGAATTGAATTGGGATGGGATTGGATTGAACTAACTCTAAACCAGAGTGGGGGTTTATTATCCAATACCTTATATTTGTCATTTAAGCTGTCTAACTTGACATAGCCGAGAGGGGAAGCTTGGAAGATGGGAACATGGTGCGAAATGGAGTACAATTTTGAGATGCGTAATGATCTCATGTTCCGAAAATGGAAGATCACTCACAAAAGCAGCTTCTGTACGAAGAGATTCGAACCAGTGTTCTAAGTAACTAGAGGAAACGGGTGGATAAATCAGCCAGGACGGCAGTGCTCTCTCTCTCTCTCTCTCTCTCTCTCTCTCTCTCTCTCTCTCTCTCTCTCTCCTATAAAGTCACATTCAAACTTTATAGAATTAGAATTAAATAAAAAGAAAATTAACACCATATTTTTTTCCAATTTTATACTTTATTATAACCTTTTCGATACAAACTACGTTATTTTGAGCCTTGTATAGTGAAAAAAAGTTTGTAGAATCCTCCTATTTTATTCTTTGCTAAAATATACTACTTACCAGTGGAGCTCCGGCCCCTCATTTTCTTTTAACTATTTATACATTGTTAGAAAATTGTTCTTTTGCAGCTCTTCGAAAACGAGGTCCATTTAACTAATATCAGAGCCCAGAGCCCTATATATTCATATAGCCTATATTGGGGAACATATTGCTCTATATATTAAATCCTTTGGCAACATGTGCATGCTATTATGGTCTTTTATGGTTAAATAGGGGCTTTGTTTCCATACTTTTATGATATTGAAAGGCTATTATATTTTTTTTCCCTGCTGTTGGATACAATATTAGCCCTACGCAAAATAATGCATGTGCGAAGTCAGTTGACAGTAGTCATAGGGACACATTTTGCCTTGGAGGTGAAAGACACCTTTTGTCTTGGAGGTGAAAGACGCCTTTTCCCTTGGAGATGAAAGACACCTTTTGCCTGGAGATGAAAGGCACCCTTTGCCTTGGAGGTGAAAGACACCTTTTGCCTTGGAAATGAAAGGCACCTTTTCCCTTGAAGATGAAAGAAATCTTTTCCTTTGAAGGTGAAAGACACCTTTTCCCTTGGAGGTGAAGACGTTTTTTCCCTTGAAGATGAAATACACCTTTTCCCTTGAAGTGCGCATGTTGGAGACGTCAGACGTCATGGTCCAGGAAGCTAATGATAGGATTAAGAAATGAGCAGAATGATTTTGGAACGTAGTTTAAAACGCTCCCACCTTTACGAACAGGTTGCCAAACTCCAGTCCGTCTGAGCGTAATTATAATTGCTTCTTGTTACCGTTGCACAGAGAATTGTTTAAAGATTAGGCACTTGAATTAAGTCTGATTTAAAAAAAAAAAGGGGCTTGTCTTGCTGTGTTGGACATGCAAGGTAGCCATGAATCTATTACGAAGGAAAAACTGTACTGGATGGGGAACTATTGCTACAAATTATGTCCAGAAGAAAAAAAATGTTCACTAGTATTGATGTGAAACGTATGTTGATATTTCCTAATATAATAATTAGGTAAGTTCCTAGATTAGGTTGGCTGCCATATTAATAGAATTTATATTTTTTGTGGGTACCAGAGTTCCTCCGCCCGTCGTAAATTTTTCTTTTTTTGATTTAGAATACAGGAATAACCTGTGAGAAAGGATTGCACCGTCTGTCCTAACCTTACTTAAACAAAGCTGTGTTACATCCGGGTTGTGCTTTCCGCATTTCATGTCGTACGGAATTAAATCACTGCGTTTATCATGTAAGGTTAATTACATGCTTGTATCATTATGTAAGGTTAATTACATGCTTGTATCATTATGGAAGGTTAATTACAGGCTTGTATTATTATGTAAGGTTAATTACATGCTTGTGTCATTATGTAAGGTTAATTACATGCTTGTATCATTATGTAAGGTTAATTACATGCTTGTGTCATTATGTAAGGTTAATTCCATGCTTGTGTCATTATGTAAGGTTAATTACATGCTTGCATCATTATGGAAGGTTAATTACATGCTTGTATCATTATGGAAGGTTAATTACATGTTTGTACATGTCATTATGTTCTTTCGTTTCGTTCATGTGTGCTTTTGTCTCATTTGAGCATTCGTGTGTAAAACACTTTTCAATGAATGTTTAGCTCATTGTATTTATTCTATTTACTATTTGACATCTAAATCTAACGTCTAATATTGTTAGATTTTTATCTCGACGCGTTACTGGAACATTTATCAGTGCAAACTTCAACATGGGCGACGCTAACTTGAAATAACTGGGTTCACTTACGAACTCTCGAGATTAAATTTACCGTCAGGTTAGGTTAGGTTGGCTACATTAGGTTGTCTTTGTTTAACACGGAGTGGCTCAGTTGTCTCGTTGGGTTTTCTGTGTAGTTCTTACGAAAGGCGTGGGTTTTAAGGTCATATTTTTCTTTGGGGGTTCAAGAACATCCCCCCCCCTTCCCACAGTTTTGCGATAGATGGCCCTTGACTTCTGGATGAAGTCTGTTCTACTGGGACACCACTGAATTCTTGAGGGTGAGATGAAAGCGAAAACCGTCCGGTAGAAAACTGCGTTTTTGTACGCAGTGACGCGCGTATCGAGGAATTGGTCCAACGGTAATTGGCCTATTTATTAGCTCTGCTTTGTTCCCTATTTCATGGTGGTGTATCATGGCACGTAACAGCTCTCGCAACATCACTCAAACTCATTAATAACAGTAATGATGATTTATGTGTGTTGCAGGGGGGGGGGGGGGGGGGCAGTTTTACACTCGTGTTGTCCCGTGTCTCTCTAATCTCGTATGACTGCAACACTCGTGTACATACACACACACACACACACACACACACACACACACACACACACACACACACACACACACACACCACACATGCTCCAGCCTACCCCATGTAACCATTAATGGACCAGCTCCGAGAGAAGGATGACTACCTGGGTTGGGTGTGGGCCGACTGCCACACTCAGGAGTCGAACTCGTGCGGGTCCGATTCCCAGGCTTGCCCGTGCAGACTAATGGTCAGTAACGCTCGCTTGTGTGTGTGTGTGTGTGTGTGTGTGTGTGTGTGTGTGTGTGTGTATGTGTGTGTGTGTGTGTGTGTGTGTGTATGTAAACACGTTTCTGTACACCAGTCTCCTACTGCTCACAGCTGAATCAAACATGGTTTTTTTGATGATTTTTTTTATTTTTTTTTTTCACTAGCGAGAGGCTGGTCGGAAATTGGTTTTATGCAGAGCGGCAGTGAAAAATGTATTTGAAAAAAAAAGAAGGGGGAGAGACAGAGAAAAAGTAATATTTTTGGACAGTTTATTGCTGACTGGAAGGTAGATGAAGGTTATTTGTGATAAGTGAGTTCACGTTTCCACTAGCGAAGTTGCTCTGGTGTATACGGGAAGTTTGTGTACACGGGAAGTTTGTGTATACGGGAAGCTTGTGTCTACGCGAAGTTTGTATATACAGGAAGCTTGTGTATACGCGAAGTTTGTGTATACAGGAAGCTTGTGTATACGGGAAGTTTGTGTATACAGGAAGTTTGTGCATACGGGAAGTTTGTGTACGCGGGAAGTTTGTGTACGCGGGAAGTTTGTGTACACGGGAAATGTGTGTACACGCGAAATTGGTGTAGTGTACACGGGAAGTTAGTGGAGTGTACACGGGAAGTTAGTGTAGTGTACACGTGAAGCTAGTGTATTGTACACGGGAAGTTAGTGGAGTGTAGTGTACACGGGAAGTTAGTGTAGTGTACACGCGCGGTTACTGTAGCGTACGCACACTTCACAACTGTAATCTGATGGTTCTGTAAACAGTTGAACAAGGGAAAAAGAAAATTAGGAGAGGTATGTGTAGTTATATACATCTGTTGACTCTAATACAAACGCCCCCTTCCTAAAAAAGAAGATAAACAAAGGGAATGAAACGTTGTGTGAGAAAACTCTCTCTCTCTCTCTCTCTCTCTCTCTCTCTCTCTCTCTCTCTCTCTCTCTCTCTCTCTCTCTCTCTCTCTCTCTCTCTCTCTCTTCAGTAGTAGTGGCAGGCGGGGGGGGGGGGGGGGGGCACTTCGGCAGCAGTGGTAGGGGTGGGAGGGTGGACTTCAGCATCATTAATGGCAGGGGGGAGGGACGGACTTCAGCAGCAGTAGTGGTAGGGGGGGGACGGGCGGACTTCAGCAGTAGTGACATGGGGGAGGGACGGATTTCAGCAGCAGTGGTGGCAGGGGTAGGGAGGGGGGAGGAGCGAACTTCAGCAGCAGTAGTGGTGGTAGGGGGAAGGGGAAGGGCGAACTTCAGCAGCATTAGTGGTGGTAGGGCGGACTTCAGTACATGGAGCTGAACGGACTTCAGTAACAGATGGTGGTCGGTGTTTCAGTAGTTCTCAAGATGTAACCATGTTGATCACTTATGAATAACAGGATCGTGTCTTGGACCCCTACAGTCGTGGGTAGTTAACAGCTGAAGAACATGAGAATGAACATGGGATGAACAGTGGTCCATGTTCTGGAAACGTTTGGGCTATTTCGGTCATCTTGAAAAAAAAACGTTTTTTGGTATTACCTTTTTTGTGTACTGTAACGTTTTTGGTTTGAAAAACATTTTTTTTATTACCTTTTCTGTGTACTGCAACGTTTTTGGTTTGAAAAACATTTTTTGTACTACTTTTTCAGTGTACTGTAACGTTTTTAATTTAAAAAACGTTTTTTGTACTACCTTTTCAGTGTACTGTAACGTTTTTAATTTTTTAATTCCTACTGTAAACCAATATTGTACCCAAGATAAAATTCATTTTGGAATGAAATTTGATATTTATTTTGAAATTTGATATTAGAAATTTTTATCATCTTTTAATTTTTAGAATCCGTTCTTTTATTTTTCTTTTCACTATAGGTATGCATGAGTGCTTTTGATATTTCAGAATATTTTAATCTTTAAAAAGCTGATATATATACATACGCCCGCTAATGACCTTTGCTGTTGACGTGGCACAAAATTTTAGATATAATCAATCAATCTCCAGGACCCCCACCAGTCTCTGGTGAAGATAGCCTCCCTCCCTCACTCCACCACCACCAAGCTCTGGTGAAGATAGCTTCCCTCCCTCACTCCACCACCACCAAGCTCTAGTGAGGATAGCCTCCCCCTCCCGCCCCTCACCAGGCCAGGCTGTCTCAAGTAGCATCAGAAGAGAAGCTGAAATTTCCCTGGTGGCTGTCGGAAGCAATTCTTCAAGACTCCAACATTACTCCACAATTTTCTGTGCATTATTTAAACGTTATATATTTCGTACTCGTGTGTATATATATATATATATATATATATATATATATATATATATATATATATATATATATATATATATATATATACACACACACACAGACACACATACACATACATATTCGCCATTTTCCACGTTAGCGAGGTAGCATTAAGAACAGAGGACTGAGCCTTTGAGGGAATATCCTCACTTGGCCCCCTTCTCTGTTCCTTCCATACTGTGGGTACTGTTGCCATACTGTGGGTGCTGTTGCCATACTCTGGGTACTGTTGCCATACTGTGGGTCCTGTTGCCATACTGGGTGCGCTGTGTTCTACACGAATAAAGGGGGTGAAATGAACACAAATAACAAATAGAAACACAATTTTATTGAAAAAAAAATATGAAACAGTAAATGTATGTACATGAAATCGACTGTTTCAATCTAGATCAAAATCCCTCACGGGTCCCTCATTATGTATTCATGAGGTTCACACACACACACACACACACACACACACACACACACACACACACACACACACACACACACACGCTCCAGCCTACCCCATGTAACCATTAATGGACCAGCTCCGAGAGAAGGATGACTACCTGGGTTGGGTGTGGGCCGACTGCCACACTCAGGAGTCGAACTCGTGCGGGTCCGATTCCCAGGCTTGCCCGTGCAGACTAATGGTCAGTAACGCTCGCTTGTGTGTGTGTGTGTGTGTGTGTGTGTGTGTGTGTGTGTGTGTGTGTATGTGTGTGTGTGTGTGTGTGTGTGTATGTAAACACGTTTCTGTACACCAGTCTCCTACTGCTCACAGCTGAATCAAATATGGTTTTTTTGATGATTTTTTTTATTTTTTTTTTTCACTAGCGAGAGGCTGGTCGGAAATTGGTTTTATGCAGAGCGGCAGTGAAAAATGTATTTGAAAAAAAAAGAAGGGGGAGAGACAGAGAAAAAGTAATATTTTTGGACAGTTTATTGCTGACTGGAAGGTAGATGAAGGTTATTTGTGATAAGTGAGTTCACGTTTCCACTAGCGAAGTTG
Source organism: Panulirus ornatus (assembly GCF_036320965.1). Lineage (NCBI taxonomy): Eukaryota > Metazoa > Arthropoda > Malacostraca > Decapoda > Palinuridae > Panulirus > Panulirus ornatus. Next base: position 4,735,314 of record NC_092247.1, on the reverse strand, counting down.
CTCTGGTGTATACGGGTAGTTTGTGTACACGGGAAGTTTGTGTATACGGGAAGCTTGTGTCTACGCGAAGTTTGTATATACAGGAAGCTTGTGTATACGCGAAGTTTGTGTATACAGGAAGCTTGTGTATACGGGAAGTTTGTGTATACAGGAAGTTTGTGCATACGGGAAGTTTGTGTACGCGGGAAGTTTGTGTACGCGGGAAGTTTGTGTACACGGGAAATGTGTGTACACGCGAAATTGGTGTAGTGTACACGGGAAGTTAGTGGAGTGTACACGGGAAGTTAGTGTAGTGTACACGTGAAGCTAGTGTATTGTACACGGGAAGTTAGTGGAGTGTAGTGTACACGGGAAGTTAGTGTAGTGTACACGCGCGGTTACTGTAGCGTACGCACACTTCACAACTGTAATCTGATGGTTCTGTAAACAGTTGAACAAGGGAAAAAGAAAATTAGGAGAGGTATGTGTAGTTATATACATCTGTTGACTCTAATACAAACGCCCCCTTCCTAAAAAAGAAGATAAACAAAGGGAATGAAACGTTGTGTGAGAAAACTCTCTCTCTCTCTCTCTCTCTCTCTCTCTCTCTCTCTCTCTCTCTCTCTCTCTCTCTCTCTCTCTCTCTCTCTCTCTCTCTCTCTCTTCAGTAGTAGTGGCAGGCGGGGGGGGGGGGGGGGGGGGGCACTTCGGCAGCAGTGGTAGGGGTGGGAGGGTGGACTTCAGCATCATTAATGGCAGGGGGGAGGGACGGACTTCAGCAGCAGTAGTGGTAGGGGGGGGACGGGCGGACTTCAGCAGTAGTGACATGGGGGAGGGACGGATTTCAGCAGCAGTGGTGGCAGGGGTAGGGAGGGGGGAGGAGCGAACTTCAGCAGCAGTAGTGGTGGTAGGGGGAAGGGGAAGGGCGAACTTCAGCAGCATTAGTGGTGGTAGGGCGGACTTCAGTACATGGAGCTGAACGGACTTCAGTAACAGATGGTGGTCGGTGTTTCAGTAGTTCTCAAGATGTAACCATGTTGATCACTTATGAATAACAGGATCGTGTCTTGGACCCCTACAGTCGTGGGTAGTTAACAGCTGAAGAACATGAGAATGAACATGGGATGAACAGTGGTCCATGTTCTGGAAACGTTTGGGCTATTTCGGTCATCTTGAAAAAAAAAACGTTTTTTGGTATTACCTTTTTTGTGTACTGTAACGTTTTTGGTTTGAAAAACATTTTTTGTATTACCTTTTCTGTGTACTGCAACGTTTTTGGTTTGAAAAACATTTTTTGTACTACTTTTTCAGTGTACTGTAACGTTTTTAATTTAAAAAACGTTTTTTGTACTACCTTTTCAGTGTACTGTAACGTTTTTAATTTTTTAATTCCTACTGTAAACCAATATTGTACCCAAGATAAAATTCATTTTGGAATGAAATTTGATATTTATTTTGAAATTTGATATTAGAAATTTTTATCATCTTTTAATTTTTAGAATCCGTTCTTTTATTTTTCTTTTCACTATAGGTATGCATGAGTGCTTTTGATATTTCAGAATATTTTAATCTTTAAAAAGCTGATATATATACATACGCCCGCTAATGACCTTTGCTGTTGACGTGGCACAAAATTTTAGATATAATCAATCAATCTCCAGGACCCCACCAGTCTCTGGTGAAGATAGCTCCACCTCACCACCAGGCTCTGGTGAAGATAGCCTCCCTCCCTCACTCCACCACCACCAAGCTCTGGTGAGGATAGCCTCCCCCTCCCGCCCCTCACCAGGCCAGGCTGTCTCAAGTAGCATCAGAAGAGAAGCTGAAATTTCCCTGGTGGCTGTCGGAAGCAATTCTTCAAGACTCCAACATTACTCCACAATTTTCTGTGCATTATTTAAACGTTATATATTTCGTACTCGTGTGTATATTTATATATATATATATATATATATATATATATATATATATATATATATATATATATATATATATATACACACACACACAGACACACATACACATACATATTCGCCATTTTCCACGTTAGCGAGGTAGCATTAAGAACAGAGGACTGAGCCTTTGAGGGAATATCCTCACTTGGCCCCCTTCTCTGTTCCTTCCATACTGTGGGTACTGTTGCCATACTGTGGGTACTGTTGCCATACTCTGGGTACTGTTGCCATACTGTGGGTCCTGTTGCCATACTGGGTGCGCTGTGTTATACACGAATAAAGGGGGTGAAATGAACACAAATAACAAATAGAAACACAATTTTATTGAAAAAAAAATATGAAACAGTAAATGTATGTACATGAAATCGACTGTTTCAATCTAGATCAAAATCCCTCACGGGTCCCTCATTATGTATTCATGAGGTTGGGATGAAGGGTGAGGGGGACTGGCCATACAGGATGAACACATATTGGAAATCCTTCATGCAAAATCAGCACCACCGTTGTGCATGGAGCTCAGCCCTCTGTCATAACGTGTTTACAGCGTAGTTCATGATGTAATCCACACGCAAATGCGTTGAATATTTAATAATAATGTATATTAGTTTAGGGATTTTTCTTTTTTTTTTGGCGTCGTCATTTGTAAAAACAGATTCCGAAAGGCTTACATGATATGTCTATCTGTCTATTTATCCATCTCTCTGTCTGTCTGTCTGTCAGTTCTGTATATGTCTGTGTTTTGTCTAATTTCTGTGTATCCATCTGTCTATCTACACTCATCTGTTTATCCATCTCTGTCTGTCTGCCTGTCTGTCTGTCTGTCAGTTCTGTGTATGTTTGTGTTCTGTCTAATTTCTATGTATCCATCTGTCTGTCTATAGTCATCTGTCTCTATATATCTTTTTAATCTGTAATGAGGTGATATGGCGTGGGCTGCGATAATACAGGAGGAGGGCAGTGTTTGTAAGGGTGAAGACATCCCTCTTGGGCCCGGGGGCTGGATGAGGATGATAGAAAGAGGATGATAGTGTTATTCTTCGAGATAAAGGTTGAGTTGGATGAGGGGGTATCATCCCCCACCCACCCCTACACACACACACACACACACACACACACACACACACACACACACACACACACACACATACACACACATACACACCTCGAATGATGACAGACTTTGAGGGGAGTGGTTGATCGTGTTAGAAATGACATTGCCAGAGAGAGAGAGAGAGAGAGAGAGAGAGAGAGAGAGAGAGAGAGAGAGAGAGAGAGAGAGAGAGAAATTGACTTTGAGAGCTCTGGTGTGTGTGTGTGTGTGTGTGTGTGTGTGTGTGTGTGTGTGTGTGTGTTGAAATGCCTCGGGGATACGTAGAGGACGAATGAGGAGAAATCCCTGATGAAAGCAGTACACCGGCCAGAATGAAAGAAGTATACATATGCCAGATGAAAGAAGTACGCATACCAGATGAAGGCAGGAAAAGACAATATTCTTGAATCGCCCACAAATTCTCGTTTTGGTAATCGTGATGGAAGGTGTCGGAACAACTCCTTGGTATACGAGAGACGAAATGACGTGAATGGAATTAATACATTCGTGAGAAGTCTGTCTGTATAAGAAATAAAAAGAAACCTTTGCTTCCTTCTCGTATACATAAGATACTTAATGGATAAGAAATAAGAAGAATACTTTACTTCCTTTTCGTATACATTAGATACTTAATGGATAAGAAATAAGAATACTTTACTTCCTTTTCGTATACATTAGATACTTAATGGATAAGAAATAAGAATACTTTACTTCCTTTTCGTATACATAAGATACGTAATGGTTAATACTTTTCTTTTTAAAGTGTGGAGTATTTACGAAGAACGGATATAGTGCTTAATGGGAAATTAAAAGTATTTTGTGTTGACTGGATACAGTGGTGTACGAGATAAATAACTGTAAGAAGATTAGATACAGTGGTTAGTGAGAAATTAAAATGATTAAAGAGGAATGGATACAGTGGTTTATGAGATATAAAGTGCTTTAAGTTGAACGGATACAGTGGCTTATGGGAAATTAAAGTGCTTTGAAAAAGAAAACTAGATACGGTGGTTAACGAGAAATTAGCATTAATGATTCTAGTGAGAAATTAAACTTAATGAATACGATGATTACAGTGAGATCATCACGTGAAATATAAATGTTCTACATAATGCCTCTAAACTTATACTCTCTATTTCTTCACTGCCTCGGCGTAAATTGCGTAAGGGGGGAAAAAATCCTCATTACTCCACGAGGTAATACGAACCCCTCAGAATGTAAATGAGTTAATTACACACTGAAAAAATACAGGTAATCATAGGATTTTGGAATCTTTATTTTTCTTTTGAAGACTAGCTCTAATTGTTGTATAAGATTTCATAAAGACATACAGAAGAGAAATATATTACACGGGGAAAGTTCAAGGAAAAGCTGTAATGTATAGTATGAGAGCAGAGGTTACTGGAAAATGTTTTACTACGTGAAATGAGAGGATTATTCCGCATGTGGCCTCATGATTTTTTTTTCCTTTTCGTCAGAGTTCATAATGTTGTGTGTACCAGAGTTCGGATGACCCACGAGCGTGTCTGTGTATAAAATTACGTCAGCTACTGTGTGTTATGTCTGTCTGTGTATGTATTATTACGTCATTATCTGTGTCACTTCTGTCTTTCTATATCATTCTGTCATCTGTGTCACGTCTCTTTATATAGTCATCATCTGTGTCTCGTCTGTCTGTATGTATTATTCCATCAACACGTGTTTCACATATATCTGTCTATATGTTATTCTATCAACACCTGTTTCAAGTCTGACAACACCTTTCTCGCCAACAACACAAGACTAACAGAGGGTGGTGACAGGTGTTGGAGATCTGTCTCCAATCACCACCAACAACACAAGAGCAACTGAGTGTTGGTGACGGGTGTTGGAGACCTGTCTCCCGTCACCACCAACAACACAAGAGCAACTGAGTGTTGGTGACGGGTGTTGGGGAGATATGTCTCCCGTCAATCCTGCAACACAAGACCGACAAAGGTGTTGGTGACGGGTGTTGGAGACCTGTCTCCCGTCACCACCAAGAACACAAGACCGACAAGGGTGTTGGTGAGACGGTTGTGTGGGGACCTGTCTCCCGTCACCACCAAGAACACAAGACCGACAAGGGTGTTGGTGACGGGTGTTGGAGACGTGTCTCCCGTCCCCACCATCATGTCTGGGCTGGGGTTGAGGCAGCTGGCGGCCCCCATGCCTCTAGATAAAGGGTTTAATGATTAATGAACCCGTGTCTCCGTCTCTTGCGCCTGGGAATATAAATCATTAACGAACTCAAAGGTTCCTTGTTTCTCTGTGTGATCCTCCTCCACTTGCCACACCGCTGAAGGGGGATAACCCTGGGATGACTCAGATAAGTGATAAGTGATAAGTGATAAGCCGTCGGTGTGAGGTGTAGCTTAAAGATAAGACCGCGGTCCTCATGAGGGTGAGGCGTCTGTGTGAAGATAACACGGTAGTTATCTTAAGGGCGTCGAAGCGAATGCCACCGAGATAACACATTATATTTTTGTGGTATCCAAAATGTTCTCTGGGTCTGTAGTTATCTCGTATGGTTTCAGGGTAAACTAAAGAAGCCTTTTTTTTTTTTAAGGTTTATTTAGTTTATAGATAAATGATATGGTTATGAATGCGAATAGTTCATCAGTGTTTTCGTTCCTGTAGGAACGTACTCCAACGCTTATTATCATTTGTCTGCCAAAAGCTTGAAGCTTGGGGTCGTCAGCTTGACGTCTCGCATGGCTGTTGCCAGTCGTTGCAAGCTTATCTGAGGCAAGAAAAGGCCTTAGTGTGATCGTGTTGTACTCTGCTGTCGACACTAGCTTCCACCTCTTCGTTTTACGATAAACATTAGAAATATCATTTCCTTTGATCATCACAATTTTGATAGACCTTATGCTGGTCTTGCACACACCCACCCACACATTATGTATATATATATATATATATATATATATATATATATATATATATATATATATATATATATATATATATATATATATTCCTATGAGTCCACGGGGAAAATGAAACACGAAAAGTTCCCAAGTGCACTTTCGTGTAATAATCACATCATCAGGGGAGACACAAGAGAGAAATATAACAGTCAGTTGATATACATCGAAGAGACGAAGCTAGGATGCCATTTGGTAGACACTGGCAGAGGTGTATATGACGGTATATTTTCGATGCCCTTTTTGAAAATATGTTCGTCGTGGATACTCGCAGTTAACACACACACACACACACACACACACACACACACACACACATGTACGTGTACACATGGTTAAAAAAACGGGGCGTTGCGAGTGTAAAACTCTCTCCCCGTAACATACAAATATGAATCACACACACACACACACACACACGAGTGTAAAAACTCTCTACCAGTACCGTAAAAATTGGTATTTACACACACTCTCTCCCTCTCTCTCTCTCTCTCTCTCTCTCTCTCTCTCTCTCTCTCTCTCATATTAGCCAGCTTGCTGAAAGTATATATATATATATATATATATATATATATATATATATATATATATATATATATATATATATATATATATATATACGTACATATATTAGAATTCAACCAGACATTCCTCGAGCTATGTACAAGAGGCTTACTAAAGAATTTCTGCTTTGTATGAGTCGCAGTTTCATCATGGAGAGAATGTGTGCAAGACTCTCATAGAATGATCGATAATTTGTGTTGACACTTCTAAGAAATGGTAGGGAATAATGCAGTGTATTGTTCGCTAGCGAATTATCTCTCCGAGCTTCCTGGTATGGCGTTACGACTCGATAGTCGGGTTAGCAACATGTTGCATCCTCCTCCTACGGTCTTTGCAGTATGCAAAGTAATTAAACCTTTGCAAGATGAAGAAGAAGGAGGTTATGGTGGTGGTCGTCTAAAACTCGTGTGTGAATAATTTGCTTTATCTAAGTTGAAATGTTTTTTTCATATGAATTGTTATTCTTTTGAGAGTTTGTATTTTTTTTTTTTTCTCTTTGGTGGAAATGTGTATAGGTGTTGTGAATGTGTTGTGTTTGTGTTGTGAGAAGGGTTATTGGAGTTTTTTTGCTGTTTACTTTAACGAATATATGTGTATTGATTATTTATATTACGTATAATACATTATATATATATATATATATATATATATATATATATATATATATATATATATATATATATATATATATATATATATATATGTTTAGTATTAGTAAATACAATATATAAGGGTTATTTCTTCAAGAATTATCCTTGAATGATATAGGTTGATTCTCGTAAAGTAATATATACTTTTTTCGTTTTCTCATTGCTTTATGAGAGAACTTTTGAAATTAATTCTTGTGGAAATAATATTTAGATAAAACAATTTCTGAAAGATTGAACTTATCTATAGCTATTAGGATTTGATGAACTTGAGCACGACGGTACGACCTTTGAGCACGATGGTACGACTTTTGTGATGTTACTACACTCAGTGAAAACGTGGGTACGACCCTTGAGAACGTAGGTACGATCCTTTGGAAACGACGGTGCGACCTTTGATCACGACGGTACGACCCTTAAACACGAAGGTGCAACCCTTGAGCACGACCTGTACGACCCTTCATCACGACGGTACGACCCTTGATCACGACGGTACTTCCCTTGAGCACGACGGTACGACCCCCTAGGGTATGGAGACCACATCAACACACCTCAGGATCGTCATGTTGTGGAAGAAGAGTCAAAATACAAATACCCTGCAGGGAACCACAACGATGGAGTAGAATGACAGATAGACACATGTACAGCGGCGTCCATATCGTCAGTTGACGTGAGTGTCGGACGTAAACGCGTCGCTGACGGAAGGCCCCGCTGTATAATGCTGTCAAGAATGCTGGTGGATGCGACAGGCAGGATATACTGCAGTGTAAGCATAGTCTATGCACTGAAGGCACCGTGCATTATACTGGAGTAATGTGTTTAAAGTAATCGCCAAAGGCATTATATAAGGTTTCCCAGAAGTCTGGAGATATAGGGACGATATATATATGTATATATCATCTCCTTATATCCTGATGTTAGTTTTACATATTACAGGAACGTAGATAAACCTGAGGGCTCAATGTTGAACTGTTCTACAATGCTGATAGTTTCATGAAAAAGCTAGGGGGAAGCGTGTCAGTTTATACCACGAAAAATAAACGTTCACAAGTGCATGCTCCCAAACCACTTGTTTACGTCTTAAAAAAAAACGTTTAGAGAAACACGTTCGTTCATGAAGTGATATACGCATGGATGTTAATGTCATGCAGTATAAATAATGAATATATTGAGAATATATTATGTGTATATCTTTCCCCATGGATATAGATTTGGGGAAACCCTATGTGAAATAGTGAAGGTAAGCGGTTTTAACTTTTCCATCTGGTCATATAAATCATACACATATGTAAGGGCGTGTGTGTGTGTGTGTGTGTGTGTGTGTGTGTGTGTGTGTGTGTAACAGTATATCAGGCCATAAAGGACATTTCGTGAGATGGTTAATTTTGAGGTGACAGTCATTGGGTTTTGGATAATGTTTACTGTATTAGTTTTGAATCCTATAACACCAGAACCCGCCGCTTCAAGGCTGCGCTCCAATCAGAAGCAGGTAAATGATGGATTCCTTTCAGAGTGTAAGGCTGAAGTACTTCCTCTTTTTTTTCTTTTTCTCATCCAATGACTCTCCCACAACCTCGCCGAAGGTGACTTGTTCTCTCTCTCTCTCTCTCTCTCTCTCTCTCTCTCTCTCTCTCTCTCTCTCTCTCTCTCTCTCTCTCTCTCGTGCAGGCAGGGATCCGGTAACACCATCGTTGAGGCGTGCTGTCATTATCCCCAGTGTTGTATACTCGGCAGTACAGGAGACCTCACAATAGTGGCGATGCAGTGTGTAATTTGGTCTGGCTGCCATGCCTGAGGAGGGAGGGAGGGAGAGACGGAGGGAGGGAGAACGAAGGAGCAAAGCCGTGTGGAATGGTATCTTATTTGGTGCGAGGGGGGGAGAGAGAGTGAGGGAGGGAGGGAGGATGGGGGAGGGAGAGAGAGAAAAAAAAATGTAGAAATGGTAAATCAATGGGCAAGCAGAGAGAGAGAGAGAGAGAGAGAGAGAGAGAGAGAGAGAGAGAGAGAGAGAGAGAGAGAGAGAGAGGTAGGAAGGGGGAGCAACGCTGTTTTATTTGGTGTTATAAAGTTCGATCCATTACCACATAAACTGACAGAATTAGTCACCTGTAATTTACGCCGTGGACCTCACCTTGACAGAGGTGGATATAAACTCCGGGGAAATTATAGGATGTGGCGCTCATCTGTCACTGGGAAATCGCTTCCAGGCTCCTCATTAAGTGGTGGCAAGTGTGTATTAAAGTATACATAACGCGAGGGCTTGTGAGGCCATTAAGAGCTGGCGGGTGGCAGAACTTGGCAAAATGTACACCTCGTGAGCGATTGTGTGTGGGGTGATGAGGGAGGTCCCAGCGTGTAGTGAGGGGGAAGCGACACACCCCACACACACACACACACCCTTCCTCCTCCTCGTCCTCGTCCTCACCCGCTCCCTTGGGTATACCGCCCCACCACACTTGTGGCCCAGGCGACACAATGGTCACTCCGGTGTGTAGGTTTGTGTGTATTGTGGGGTGGACGGACGGGCGTGCGTGTGGGCGGGGCGGGGCGTGGCTAGACGTCCGTCCGTCCGTCTGGCTGGCTTCTTGGGCGGAACTTTTGGGCGTGGCTGTACGTCTACCCGGGTCGACATGTGCACATAGGAAACCTAGACTTGTATGACACAGGAACCTGGCTATATGTGTGTGTGTGTGTAGAGATTGGGAGGTGTTACCGAACTCCGCCTGCTTTGGGGTCACACCGAGGGTGGAAGAGGTCACCTCTGTCGAGGCTATCGAGAAATCCATCGTGTTCCCTGCTGCTGAGTGTAGCGCAGCGTTTTTGAAATGCAGGGCGCCCTTTGGAAAAAAGAGTTCTGAGTGACACCAGCATTACAGAAAGGTTAATGATATCATGTAAAATGATTTTGATATTTCGAATAAGAAAACAGAACGAAAATGCTGAACCCTGCTTTCGTATAGATTACATAGAATGGATATCAATTACCATAAGAATGTAATACACTGTATATATGTATCGTGTTTCAGTTCTTGATATATATATATATATATATATATATATATATATATATATATATATATATATATATATATATATATATATATATATATATATATCCTTCAGTTAACTCTATGCTGGTGGATGTACAACATGAATATGTATTAAATGTTCAAATAGAAAGTCAGGGACGTGTTGCATTCATATTCGTACAGCGCTCCAGGAATCACCAGGTGTACTGTTACAGTTCAAAACATAGTAAACATTGATTACATGATAGAATATCACACACACACACACACACACACACACACACACACACACACACACACACACACACACACACACACACACACACACAATATCATGGCCGCTGTCAAACATAGCTTATCTCTCTCTCTCTCTCTCTCTCTCTCTCTCTCTCTCTCTCTCTCTCTCTCTCTCTCTCTCTCGCTGTATCACACAGTACTCCGCAGTATACACACTTAATACATAACGCAAGGGCCTTGATTTAACAGTAGAAGCCCTCAGCCAACCGTTCCCCAGCGCAAGAGACCACATTAATAGTGTCTACTTCACCACTGTATCCTGCAGTGTCCACCAGCTGGCGAGGGGCGTTGCGGAGTGAGGGAGTTTGATGTATAATGTTACACAGCTGAACACACACAACTCTCGCATTTATGAGTGTTGTAGTACAGTGCTCTAGGCAGTAAGGCAGTGCCTTGGGGGTAGCAGTGCCATACCTCCGGTAGCAGTGCTTCACCTCAGGTATGCAGTACAGTGCCTTAACTGTGCACTACCTTCAGGTTGCAGTGCAGTACCTGAGCAGTGCTCAGCCTTAGGTAGCTGTGCAGTGCCTTAGCAGTGGACTACCTCCGTAAGCACAGTGCACCACCTCGAAGTATGAATGACAACCCCCATTTTGTGATAGCATGTCAACACCCCATAATCTCCGCGAGAGGTTTATTTATTGATAATCATTATCGCAGTATTTGCTTAACTGTAATATGAATTGACTGATAGTAAGGTATCGATTAGCAGTAGGGGGGGCGGCGCGAAGGAACTCGATAGCTGAAAAGTTTTCTGCCCCACATTTTCTGTATCCGAAATATCTTTCGTGCTTTGTGGTATACTTGAAGATATATATATATATATATATATATATATATATATATATATATATATATATATATATATATATATATATATATATATATATATATATGTATATATATATATATATATATATATATATATATATATATATATATATATATATATATATATTTGCTGTAGCAAATGTTATATCGAAGTATTTGTTTGGGTAAGGAAGCCATTTGTGAAGTGTTATTAATTGAGATGACAGATGCTTCGACCTGAAATGATTAAGGATTTTTCTTTTTACTGTGAGAGACAAACACACCCCACCCAGAATTCTTCCCTTGATATATGTTGACTTCATACAATCTCTCTCTCTCTCTCTCTCTCTCTCTCTCTCTCTCTCTCTCTCTCTCTCTCTCTCTCTCTCTCTGACCTTATATATATATTATTGGATCCTGTGCATTAAGGATTAATTTAAAGAATTTATCCTCTATGCATCTTTTCCTACGCTTTAATTAAACCATTAACTTCTTTAGTCCATCCTGCCTGGTCCTTTCTCTCTTTAATTGGGAGAACCTTCTCTCTCTTAAGGAGAAATACAGTTTTCTAATTTGAAATTACCCCATATACCTTCTCAGCTGCATTTGTGGTTTAAATCGTTTGATCCCTGTGGCATTTCTTATATTCCCACAGCATTCTATTGAAGTTAACCGCTTGTAAATGAGTTCTAACCATGTTATACTCCAAGATAAACTGTAAATTTACTACGACTCTAGTTTGTATGATTCTGATTTACAGTCATTCTTGTTTACGATTATTCTGATTTACAGTGATTCTGTTTTACAATGATTTTAATTTGCAGTGATTCTGTTTTACAATGATTTTAATTTGCAGTGATTCTGTTTTACAATGATTTTAATTTGCAGTGATTCTGTTTTACAATGATTTTAATTTGCAGTGATTCTAATTTATAGGATTCTCATTTACAGTGATTCTTGTTTACAGTGATTCTAATTTACAGTGATTCTTGTTTACAGTGATTCTAATTTACAGTGATTCTTGTTTACAGTGATTCTAATTTACAGTGATTCTTGTTTACAGTGATTCTAATTTACAGTGATTCTTGTTTACAGTGATTCTAATTTACAGTGATTCTTGTTTACAGTGATTCTAATTTACAGTGATTCTTGTTTACAGTGATTCTAATTTAAAGTGATTCTAATTTACATGATTCTGATTTACGGTGATTCTAATCTACATTGATTCTGATTTACAATGATTCTTATTTAAAGTGATTCTAATTTAGTGACTCTTTAGTGATTCTAATTTAGCGACTCTTATTCTATAGTGATTCTATAGAGGGCGGAAGTGGTGTGGATGGAAGGTGCGCGTGGTAGGAGTGTGTGTGTGAGGGAGGGGGTAGATGGTGTGTGTGTGTGTGTGTGTGTGTGTGTTTGTGTGGGAAGGTCTTGTAAGGGGAGACGGTTACAAAGATGAGGGGAAGAACATGATTCTCAGAACATACCCAAAATGCCGAGAGTCACTTGTGTTATTTGGTGTGACCTTCGTCCCAGTATCCAGAGGAGGGAAAAATGACATCCCAGTCTGAACCATATTTACCCACTCGTATTAACCACATTTTGCCACACGTTAGACACTTCTTGAGGGATGTTCCCTTGGGTGTGTGAGAACAGAGGATGGTGGTATAATACCACACCACTCTCTCTCTCTCTCTCTCTCTCTCTCTCTCTCTCTCTCTCTCTCTCTCTCTCTCGAGAAATTGCACTAACGACCTTGCATTTTTCCCACCATGATGTTCTCACTATAGCAAGAAAGGTAGTCTGTGATATCTTGTTCTTACACACACACACGATCCCTCATAGTCTAAGGGCCCCCCCCCTCACAAACACAACGGCCCCTTAGTCCAGGGGTCCCTCGCACACACACACACACACACACACACACACACACACACACACACACACACACACACACACACGGTCCCTCATAGTCCAGGGGTCCCTTACACACACTCACACACACACACACACGGTCCCTCATAGCACAGCGCCCCCCCAACCCCTCCCACATACCACAGTCCCTCACAGTCCTGGGGCCCCCCCCACATAGACCCCCCGGCCCCCCCTCCCCTCCTCCTCAGGGTCCCCACGTCCGTTTTCATCATCCGACTGTGTATACAAAGATAAAGATAAAAAAAAAAGAATGTGTTTTTAATTTGGATTCGAACGTTCTGAATGTATTCGTTATCAGGCTCTTCCGTTGGCTTCCGTTGATCAGGCTCTTCCGTTGGCTTCCGTTGATCAGTCCTCCTGTTTGTCTTGTGGGTCTGGTAATTAGCATGTCTGTTGTACTTCTGAGAGAGAGGAAAAAAGAAAAAAAGAAATTGCAATTCTCGCTCTTGGTAATTTGCAAATTGCTTGACGTTCCTGAACTCGTGTGAAATTCACTTCATGCGACTATTATACTGAAATGATTTTCGCCTGGTTGATCCTAATCCTGGACTGTGTCTAACGTTGATCATATCGATTATAAGATGATTAATCCAATGTCAACAAAAGGTGTAAGCTGATGTAGAATGGTAAGGCGTCAAGGAAGTGGATGAGGGCAGACGTTAAGCCAATATTTTTTAAGAAAGGAGATTAAGAGATTGTGGTGAACTACAGACTGGAGATATCAGCAGTGACTGCGCACTTTAGCGCAGAGTAAGCAAGGTGTTAGACCCGATATTTGTATCAGTGATATTCAGTAGATTCATCATGAAGATTGAGGACGGGGTACGAGGCGGGTGAGGCCGTGTTATGTGGTTTGTAGGGAGGCAGTTGGGGTGATGTTACAATGTTTGTAGGGAGGCAGTTGAGGTGATGTTACATTGTTTGTAAGGAGGCAGTTGGGGTGATGTTACATTGTTTGTAGGGAGGCAGTTGAGGTGATGTTACATTGTTTGTAGGGAGGCAGTTGAGGTGATGTTACATTGTTTGTAAGGAGGCAGTTGTGACGTAACATGGTTTGTAGGGAGGCAGTTGAGGTGATGTTACATTGTTTGTAGGGAGGCAGTTGAGGTAGTGTTACATGGTTTGTTGGGAGACAGTTGGTGTTACATGGTTTGTAGAGAGGCAGTTGGGGTGATGTTACATGGTTTGTAGATAACGTATCTTATGTTGCTTTGTTGGTCGTCACAATATCAGGTTATCTTGTATGTCAACCACTTCGTTATCTTGTTCAGCATCCACCCTCCGTTATCTTTCTCTCATTTGCTTTACGATGTTATCTTGATCCTCGTACACTTTAGATTATCCTGTTTCCCATCCACTTGATGCTATTGCTCTTGGTCATTTTTGACCACTATCCCCACCATATATATATATATATATATATTGGAAAAGATGACAATTTTGAGCGTGATCAAGATATTCCTATGTTTCATTTTCCTAGTGGACTCATAGGAATATATATATATATATATATATATATATATATATATATATATATATATATATATATATCCCTGGGGATAGGGGAGAAAGAATACTTCCCACGTATTCCCTGCGTGTCGTAGAAGGCGACTAAAAGGGAAGGGAGCGGGGGGCTGGAAATCCTCCCCTCTCATTTTTCTTTTTTTTTTTTTTCCAAAAGAAGTAACAGAGAAGTGGGCCAGGTGAGAATATTCCTCAAAGGCCCAGTCCTCTGTTCTTAACGCTACCTCGCTATCGCGGGAAATGGCGAATAGTATGAAAGAAAGAAAGATATATATATATATATACAGCGTCTGGTCTGCAAACTCTATATTCATGGAGGTATTTTCAGATGTACTGCTGAAAAAAAAAAGATGAAACAAAAAATTTGCTCTGTGGTGGAGATTGGAGTTTTGTCAAACAGCACACATTGACTGGGGCTTAAAAGTTATTACCGCTAATGGGTTTTAAACGTTTGTTTTAAATAGTTGTTATTCTACGCATTCACAATGATCGTAAAGTTATTCTAGTCATGTGTTTGGCTTGAGTATCCTAGATAACTGAGAGTTAGTTCACAATAGGGTTATGTACTCGAGGGTTAAATCGTTGTTGATAACTGACCATCCCATGTACTGCCATGTACTTTTATTTTAGCTCTCCTCGTGTACAGTCATATACTGTTACCTTGGCTTTCCCCATGTATTCTAAAGTACCTTTATCTTGGCTTTCCCATATACTTCCATGTACCTTATCTTGACTTTCCCATGTACTTCCACGCATCTTATATTGGCTTTCCCATGCACTTCCATGTACCTTTATCTTGCCTTTCCCATGTACTGCCAGGTACTGTTATTTTGCCTTTCCCGTGTACTACCATGTACTGTTATCCTGGCTTTCCCATGCAATGCCATGTACTAATATTTTGGCTTTCCCATGTACTGGCTTTCCCCAGCAGTCTTGGGTACTTTTATCTTTGCTTTCCCATGTACTGGCATGTATTTTCATCCTGGCTTTCCCATCTATTCTAAAGTACTTTTATCTTTGCTTTCCCCATGTACTGGTATGTATTTTCATCCTGGCTTTCCCATCTATTCTAAAGTACTTTTATCTTTGCTTTCCCCATGTACTGGTATGTATTTTCATCCTGGCTTTCCCATCTATTCTAAAGTACTTTTATCTTTGCTTTCCCCATGTACTGCTATGAACTGTTACTTTCACTTTCCCCCTGTGTACGTTTGTGTACTCTTCTGTTTCTCTGCCATGCACCGCCATGCCGCTCAGAACACCGACATATTGAGGAACTTGTGTATGATGGCATGACCGTAAACTAACGTGTTATTTGTTACTGCTGGAGGAGGTGGTTCCTGTGGCTCATGATTTTTTTTGTGTTGCAGGTGAGTGTTGCGACGGTAGACAGCCACGGTTGTGTTGCAGGTGAGTGTTGCAGCGGGAGACAGCCACGGTTGTGTTGCAGGTGAGTGTTGCAGCGGGAGACAGCCACGGTTGTGTTGCAGGTGAGTGTTGCAGCGTTAGAGAGCCGCGGTTGTGTTGCAGGTGAGTGTTGCAGCGGGAGACAGCCACGGTTGTGTTGCAGGTGAGTGTTGCAGCGTTAGAGAGCCGCGGTTGTGTTGCAGGTGAGTGTTGCAGCGGGAGACAGACACGGTTGTGTTGCAGGTGAGTGTTGCAGCGGGAGACAGACACGGTTGTGTTGCAGGTGAGTGTTGCAGCGGGAGACAGCCACGGTTGTGTTACAGGTGAGTGTTGCAGCGTTAGAGAGCCGCGGTTGTGTTGCAGGTGAGTGTTGCAGCGGGAGACAGCCACGGTTGTGTTGCAGGTGAGTGTTGCAGCGGGAGACAGACACGGTTGTGTTGCAGGTGAGTGTTGCAGCGGGAGACAGCCGCGGTTGTGTTGCAGGTGAGTGTTGCGCTGGCTGGGAAACAGCCACTGTTGTATTGCATCGTGGGACAGCTATTTTTGTGTTGCAGGTAAGTATTGCACCAGGAGACAGCTGTTCCCTGTAAACTCAGATCTGATAAGTAGGCTGACACATAGCCGGTATTGGTGGAGCCAGGCAGGTGAAGGGTGCGGTGCGTGGAGTAGGGAGTCATTTTGGTTACCAGTCAACAACAGTGACTGGTCGCCGCTGGAACATCTCCGGCCAGAGGGTAGCGACCAGGCACCAGTCAGGCTGCTGTAAAAACCTAACCTGCTTTTTATTGCCATTTATTGGTTTACTTACAATTAGACAGATCAGTGAACTGCATTAAGATATATCCGAAATATTTATTAATATTTTACGATTATCAGATGTAATCATTGCTGGTTAAGACTTGCAAACCTGTCAGTTGCTATAGCTCTGGCACACCCGCCTGCTCTGTAAACCTCACCTATTAAAAGTCCAATACATCATACTATAATGAAAGGTTTTCATAACCAGAAACCTTTAAAAGTATTAGGAAGTCCTGGTTTCCCCTCCATTTCTTCATTTTCAGCCAGAAATAAAACGAAATAAGAGGTGGTATATAACATTTCAGGAATAGTATTTGATTGATCTTGTATCTCCCGAAATGTTATAGTAAACAGTGCAGAGCGCATCGTGGAGAATAGATATGAATATATATATATGTGTGTGTGTGTGTGTTGTGTGTGTGTGTGTGTGTGTGTGTGTGTGTGTGTGTGTGTTAAAATAAGAAGAGTTGTAGATTTACCGTTCTTCTGGGTGTTGCATCAACCAATGAACCCACTGAATTCAAACGTCTCTTGGCGCCTACTATCAGATCCGAGTGCACAGGGTATAGTATTGTGTTACAGGTAAGTGTTGCACCTGTAGAAGGCTAGTGTTGTGTTGCAGGTAAGTATTGCGCCGGGGGTGTAGCCACTGATATGTTGCAGGGTTACCATCAGTGTTGATTGATAAAGGAGATGTGTTATCACTATGTTGATCAGAGGGTCCCGACTCGAGGTGCTTTGCTCCCTGGCCTTACGTATTGTCTGTTGTCAGCGTTGAGGAGCAACGTAGGAATGAGGTTATAAAGAAACCAGGAAATATAGAAGGGAAGGGCACGTACAGTATCTGTGGGAGAGGAAGGATGGTTCGCGTGAAGAGATTACATCAGTACACAGAGAGAGAGAGAGAGAGAGAGAGAGAGAGAGAGAGAGAGAGAGAGAGAGAGAGAGAGAGAGAGAGAGAGAGAGAGAGAGCAGGAAAAGAGAACCAGGGGAAAGAGCGGGAGTAAGAGAATTTGAGAGAGAGAGAGAGAGAGAGAGAGAGAGAGAGAGAGAGAGAGAGAGAGAGAGAGAGAGAGAGCAGGAAAAGAGAACCAGGGGAAAGAGCGGGAGTAAGAGAATTTAAGCGAGAGAGAGAGAGAGAGAGAGAGAGAGAGAGAGAGAGAGAGAGAGAGAGAGAGAGAGAGAGAGAGAGAGGGAAATAAATCTGGGAAATAGGAAATACAAGAGAAAGGGGATCGTAATTAAGAGGGACATGGAACTGGCGGTGGATGAAGTGTATGAGAATCTTACCAGATGATGGGAAAGGGAGAAATGAGAGAGGCGACGGAGATATGGGAAATAGAAATGAGGGAGATGTGCAGGTTTGGACGTGGTGATGTGTACAGTACACTCGTACTGTATTGATCGTGGAGAGGCAGCCTCCGCACTGCCTCAAAAAAAACCTTCCATATTTTATTACCAATGTTGGACGTGGTGGTAATAGTAAGATTGGATCTCGGAGTATCGCATGTGGATTAAGATTTTATTCTTTTGACATTGTTACCTTGAGAGTTGATTGGTTTAGATGGATCTAACTTCTCGTATCAGGTAGGGGTGTATTTTTTTTTTAACCTCCTCTCCTGAATATTGGTGTTATAAACGCGACGTTTTTCTTCGTCTTATTACATATAGAGTCCCGCAACTCCGTTCGTCCTTGTGCCTCCACCTGTCTCGCGCACACACGAGTCTCCTCCGTCTGTCTCCACCTGTCTCGCACACACGAGTCTCGTCCGTCTGTCTCCACCTGTCTCGGCACAGACTAGTCTCCTCCGTCTGTCTCCACCTGTCTGGCACAGACTAGTCTCTTCCGTCTGTCTCCACCTGTCTCGCGCACAGACTAGTCTCCTCCGTCTGTCTCCACCTGTCTCGCGCACACACGAGTCTCCTCCGTCTGTCTCCACCTGTCTCGCGCACACACGAGTCTCCTCCGTCTGTCTCCACCTGTCTCGCGCACACACGAGTCTCCTCCGTCTGTCTCCACCTGTCTCGCGCACACACGAGTCTCCTCCGTCTGTCCCGTGCGTCAAGTTTAGGGACTTGACCCGGGGAACAATGACGGCAACAGGTGGTTCTGCTGTACGGCAATAGATGGCTCGGCTATACGGCAACAGATGGCTCAGCTGTACGGCAATAGATGGCTCTGCTGTACGGCAACAGGTCGTTCTGCTATACGGCGACAGAGGGCTCTGCTGTACGGCAATAGATGGCTCTGCTGTACGGCAACAGGTCGTTCTGCTATACGGCAACAGATGGCTCTGCTGTACGACAGTAGATGGCTCAGCTGTACGGCAACAGATGGCTCTGCTGTACGGCAACAGATGGCTCTGCTGTACGGCTACAGATGGCTCTGCTTTACGGCAACAGATGGCTCTACTGTACGGCCATCATGGCGTGCTTCCCATCATAGTCCTTCATTTAAATATGCATCAAAACTTTGTTCATAAGACTTGCTGTTCTCGTCCATATATCCTGCTCGGGTATTAGGAAACTTTGGCTCCGGGATTAACTGGACTCGAGCTTTGGCCTGGAACCACCAGGGAACCTAACCTTCCAGGGCCGTTCTTGTCGCTTGTTAGTGGGAGTTGATATCCTCCCTCGTTCCAGAAGCCTTTTGGAAAATCCTCCCCAGACGTACTGGTCGCCGAAGATCGTCTTCGACATCATCATCTTCTTCATCCCCCAGCATACTTCCTCCTTCCTTCCATATCACATTTCTTTCGTTTCCTTCTTGGGAAATCTGGCGGGCTTTCCCCAGCGCCATTCCTCACAACCTTCCCCGTCTGGGAGTGACCTACTGTCGTGGTGGAATCACTTTCGAGGTCAGCAGTGGACGACGAAGTGGACGACGTTGACCTGGTCGTGCAGCAGGTTAGGATGTAGTCACAACCCTGGTCGTGCAGGTCGTGATGAATTCATAACCCCGGTAGTGCAGGTCAGGACGTATCCACAACCCTGGTAGGTGCAGGTCAGGACGTATCCACAACCCTGGTAGGTGCAGGTCAGGACGTATCCACAACCCTGGTAGGTGCAGGTCAGAACGTATCCACAACCCTG
Source organism: Panulirus ornatus (assembly GCF_036320965.1). Lineage (NCBI taxonomy): Eukaryota > Metazoa > Arthropoda > Malacostraca > Decapoda > Palinuridae > Panulirus > Panulirus ornatus. Next base: position 4,715,241 of record NC_092247.1, on the reverse strand, counting down.
GTAGGTGCAGGTCAGGACGTATCCACAACCCTGGTAGGTGCAGGTCAGAACGTATCCACAACCCTGGTAGGTGCAGGTCAGGACGTATCCACAACCCTGGTAGGTGCAGGTCAGGGTATATCCACAACCCTGGTAGGTGCAGGTCAGGACGTATCCACAACCCTGGTAGGTGCAGGTCAGAACGTATATCCACAACCCTGGTAGGTGCAGGTCAGGGTATATCCACAACCCTGGTAGGTGCAGGTCAGGACGTATCCACAACCCAGTTGACGTAGCTCAAGGATGTGTCTATAACCTTAGTGGCGCGGTTGAGAACGTATCCAACGCTTCGATGGTGCGGAGGAGGATGAGACCGTGATAATGGAGGCAGACTGCAAGGACACTGTATTGTCTAGTGGTCGGGGCTGCGTCTGTCAATTGTTTGTGGAGGCAAACACATTGGGACGCCTGCCTGCTGGAGGGGAACAGATGTTTGCTGTTGTCCCTCACATTGTCTTGTGTACCTTGGCCGAGGCTGGCCAATGATTGGCCCAAGGATTGCCAGAGGTGCTGTGTGTGTGTGTGTATGTGTGTGTGTGTGTGTGTGTGTGTGTGTGTGTGTGTATGTGTGTGTGTGTGTGTGTGTGTGTGTGTGTGTGTGTGTGTGTGTGTGTTTGGCCGTCATAACCAGGTGCTTCTCCGAATTACCCCCGGAGTGGTCCAATCTATTCCTAGGTGAGATTATTTATAATGACCCGTTTCTTGTTGAATATTCTCCAATAAGGACTATGTGGTAAAGTGGAATTCTATTTTCGTCTGCGACTTAATTAATTCCAGCATTTTTTTTTTTTCCCTCAGTTTGACGTCAGCAAAAAGCAGAGAGCGCCAGTTGTAATATTAACTCTGCCTCTCCATTCTAAAGATATTCCTCATACCACTCGCGCACTCGCTGGCTGTTTTGGCTTAGCGCTTCGATTTGCCATTCATGTTCGTGGTAAAACAGCAGTGTGTGTGTGTGTGTGTGTGTTTGTGTGTGTGTGTGTGTGTGTGTGTATCGACGGCAGACGTGTGGCTCACTAGTGTGGTCGACTTGCTCAGAGTTGGAGGGTCTTCTTAGTACGTCTGGCATTTTTTGTTTTTTTAAAGTAAAAAGACGTCATTTTCAGGAGTCTTGCTCTGTCAGTTACCCAGTTGAAAGATGAACGCAAGCGCCTCTGGTCTGATGGAAGTGGCAAGAGGGCTTGAAGTGTAGCATCAAATATTTGGACGAGTGTTAGGCGGATGGTGCGAGTCCCGTATATTCGTGTGTATCCTTTTTTTAAATGTATGTTTGTCCAGAACAGCAGAAGTCGTGCGTGTGCCTCCTTCTGGAACATATGTTTGTACAGAACAGCAGAAATCCTGCGCGTTGCAGAGCGCATTGGGTAGTAATGAGAGTGCAAACTATAGGGGCGTAGTGTCACAAAGCCTATTTATTCTATTTGGTTCATAGAGGCTGAATCCCCCAGAGATAAACTCCCTTCTTTATCGTATGATCGTGTTCAGATCCCAGGACGTAGAATTTTCCCCCAAGGACAAATGAGCAGCCAACTTGTTGATTCAGCACCTCAGTATAGCTCTCCAGGCCTCACAACTATAGATGGAGACTTAGCAGTGTCAAACACCCTGGCAGACCAGACCCTCACTCAGGAACTTTTGGTTGCAGACTAAATTGAAAGGTTAAAAAATGAGACACCCCGAGACCACCACAACATATACATATGGTATATAAGCGTCCTGAATCCTTATTTGCCATTATAGTAACCTAGTGCGAAGCATTACCCTGTGTCTCTTATATTCGTTTGATAAGTTTGAGGGTCCCGTAACCCTGGACTTGCCTGCTGTTGAGAGAGAGAGAGAGAGAGAGAGAGAGAGAGAGAGAGAGAGAGAGAGAGAGAGAGAGAGAGAGAGAGAGAGAGAGCAAGCTTGGTCCACTGGCACTCGCTAGATCTACCGGACCAGTGGACCAGAAGTTGGATGCCCCGTCTGTTCTACGGTGCAAAATCCTCTTCCGACCAATCGTGTCTAAAGTTGAGGCCCTGATAGTGTGGCGGTGGTGGGGTACGTGTATACGTGTTTTGAAGCATCGTATGTAAGTCCGAATGTTTCTTCCTTCCAAGTCTCCCATAGTGCGTCGCGTTTCGAGTTTATATCGTAACGCATCTGAAAATACCTCCCTGAATAGCGAGTTTTTGCAGGGCAAACTCTTGTGTGTATCTTTAAAAAGGACATTGGGACAAAGAGCAAGAGGAGAACACAAAGTGTATGAGACGCAAGATAGCCTAAAGCGGAGGGGTGTTCAGTAGGCGGGATTACCTCCCTGCGATACAGTGATGTCAGATCTTGAAGCTGCGGGATGTTCCTTGGCTTCCAGTTGCTAGAAGTTGTCAGGCTGGAAATGAGAGCGTCAGTATAGACTCGGGTACAAGAGGCCCACAACCCTTGGGCTCGACGGAACGACCCTTTGAGCTCGACGGAACGACCATTGAACTCGATGGAACGACCCTTGAACTCGATGGAACGACCCTTGAACTCGACGGAACTACCCTTGAACTCGATGGAGCGACCTTTGAGGTCGACGGAACGACCCTTGAGCTCGACGGAACGACCCTTGAGCTCGACAGAGCGACCCTCAGAACGGGCCCTTAACCCTGGCGATACAATAAGTCGTGAGTACGACCGCCCAAAGTTGAAGGTCAAAAAAAAAGAAAGAAAAATGAAACCCAGTCTCGTACAATCCTCATGGGGGGTCGTGATGTGGTCGTTCTCACCGGGGGGGCAATACTGTCTGTCGTGTTCGTGGTGTCGTGTCGCCACGCTCGCGTCGTGTTGAAGGTGTTAACATTCACTGGTCTGTGCAGTGGTGGTAGGAGGAGGGAGGGAGGGAGGGAAGGAGGGTTTTCAAAATAGTGGTGTGGCCTCCCGTTGGTGCTTTGGCCCGTCGCCCCTTTCATGTCGCGTTTTACAGATGGTAGTATTTCACAAGGCAAGGGGGGCGGGGGTGGGAGGGGGGCACGCACGCACGCACGCACGCTGCATGTTTTCACACATGTTTTGTTATTTTTGCGTATTTTCGGTGTTCGATGTGCTTTGGTCGTCTATTTCATTCTGTTGACATTTCGAATGTGCGTGGGTCCCCTAAGCGGACGACCTCGTTTAGGCTGGCGCCATGTGTAGTCATACGCTACCGCATGGCGCCGTATGTGTGCTACACCACCATCGATGTGTGTGATCATACACATACACCATCGATGCCGCCCGTTGGGTCTACCCCATGATGCGACGACCTAGTGTATACCGACCATGGGCGCCCGTGTTGTAGTCATACACATACACCATCGCATGGCGCCCGTATGAATCATACACATACACCATCGCATCGTGTTGGTAATACGTCATTTATGTCTTTTTTTTACAGTAGGCACTGGTTGATGCGTTTTCTCCTTGATGGGAATAGAAAATACATAACCTCCCCTTCCCTTCCCCTCCCTCATCCATCTAGGTATCAACATCCATCTAGGTATCACATCCATCTAGGTATCAACATTCGAGCTAGAGCCGAGGTAACGTAGAGGGGTGGATGATATTCATCACACAGGGGTCGTGGTTGTGCGTTCAATGAATACACTGGCTTTGATGTGTTCGTTGCTGTGGAACTCTTATCCATGAGTAAGCCGGACGTTCCGTGTGTGTGTGTGTGTGTGTGTGTGAGAGAGAGAGAGAGAGAGAGAGAGAGAGAGAGAGAGAGAGAGAGAGAGAGAGAGAGAGAGAGAGAGCCGCTGTGCTGCTGCTGCTCTGAGCGGCAGATGTTTTTGTGTGTAAACGAAAAAAAGGAAAAAGAAATATGTATTATTTCATGGCGGAATCGCTTTCAGTGCAGGAGAGAGAGGGGGGGGGTCACTGATGGATTTTCATATTCTGTCTCTCACTGAAATCTTTGGATAATAATTTTACGTTACGTGAAAAAAAAAAAAAATGTCTGGCCATTCTTTTGTTTGGAGGATTGTCGTAGTAGTGATAACACCAGCTCTCTCTCTCCCTCCTATGAATAGCAATGAGTGGTGGGTAAATATTTACTTTTGTTGTGATGCTTATTGCGGTATCCTGACACACACACACACACACACACACACACTCACTCATACCCATTTACGTTTTTAACATGGAGGACTGTGAGTTTAGATGATTACTCTCCTCAAACTAGCCAAGAGTAGTTTGGCTGGTTAGTCATTTAAAGGGCCGTAGTGCCCATTAAACTCTGCCTCAGTCATTAAGACCGTCTGTGTTTTAATGATCAACTACCCCCCAAATAATAACTTCTTCTAGGTGTTCAAGGTGGTGTTCAGTTATAACATACACGGCTGTGTTATAGTGCCGACTTGAACAGTCTTTGTCTGTCTGTGTGTCTGTCTGTTTCACACATAACATTTGACAACACGTAAAAACTCTCACATGTGTCGCACACGACTCGTTCTTCGTAACTGTATATTTTCCTGGCCGCTCCAGCCAGCGCTACGCCTTTCGGCAAAAAAATCTCGTTCTCGGTACTCCTAGTGCTCTCTCTCTCTCTCTCTCTCTCTCTCTCTCTCTCTCTCTCTCTCTCTCTCTCTCTCTCTCTCTCTTTTATCCTGCCGGCACACGGCAGGTTAAGCCCAGTTCTCCGTCCGTCGCACCAGAACAGTGCGGCGTCGTCAGCTGGGGCGGTCCGACCAGGGCGCCTCCCTCCGTCAGGAGAAGAGCAGTGAAATCCCTTCCTGCCGTGTGCTGGTCGTAGCAACGACCCCGCCGTTAGGGGAGGGGGGAAGGTAAGGTTTGCTCTCTAGTGCGTGTGTGTGTGTGTGTGTGTGTGTGTGTGTGTGTGTGTGAGAGAGAGAGAGAGAGAGAGAGAGAGAGAGAGAGAGAGAGAGAGAGAGAGAGAGAGAGAGAGAGAGAGACAAGCTGTATGGGGGTAGAATGCTTCCCAGACTGACGTGTCCTTGTAAAGTACTGTAAGTGTACTGTAGGTGTACTACTAATAGAGAGGAGGGTGTGGGTGTAGAAGACCTCCCTGACCATGGTATAAGGTGTAGGTGTTCGCCACGCGGACGTGGCACCATTAAAAGTAACGGGTGTATGTGTTGTTTTTTTTATCCAGGTTCACTGTAGTGTGCATACGTGTATGTTCCAATTAAACGAACGTCACCGTTTGGGCAGAGAGAAGGAAAATTGGTCGTTTGTTAATTGGCGACAATTTCACGGACGGCCAGACTGGCTGGTGTTGGGAATACAAAATGTCGTACGACCCTGGAGTACGACGGTACGACCCTGGAGTACGACGTTACGATCCTGGAGTACGACGGTACGATCCTGGAGTTCGACGTTACGATCCTGGAGTACGACGTTACGATCCTGGAGTTCGACGGTACGACCCTGGAGTACGACGGTACGACCCTGGAGTACGACGGTACGACCCTTGGGTATGATGGCTTCGCCTGTAACCTGAATCTGAGGGTCGTACAGTCGTGCTCCATTGTCGTACCGTCGTGCTTCAGGGTCGTACCGTCGTGCTCCAGGGTCGTACCGTCGTGCTCCAGGGTCGTACCATCGTTCTTCAGAGCCGTACCGTCGTACTCTAGGGTCGTACAGTCTTGCTCCATGGTCGTACCGTCGTACTCCAGGGCCCTACCGTCTTGCCTCCTTCAACCTCTTCTAACAAGACTTGCCTTGAACTGTGTATAGCACAAGTGTGGAAGTCATTTTACATGCAGATCACCTCACACTCACATTACAGTCCCACCATGACACTACACAACCACCTACAGATATGCAGGTTTATAATAAGCCGCTACAACACTGGCTCGCTCATAATGTAGTGTCTTCATCCCCAGAGAAATACCCCAGTCACCTCGCAACCCCCTGAGATCCTAAACCTCTCATAAAATAGTGTCTTCATCCCCAGAGAAATACTCCCCAGTAACCTCATAACCCCCTGACATCCTAAACCTCTCATAAACCCCGAATGATCAAAACACTCCTATTCGACAAAATGCCAAGCCATTCAAGGTGTCACATATGACACACTTAACATTCACTCCCCATATGATATATATATATATATATATATATATGTGTGTGTGTGTGTGTGTGTGTGTGTGTGTGTGAAAGATGTATATATATATATATATATATATATATATATGAAAGATGTGTATGAATGGTGTCATCAATCCCGACATGTCTCACTTTGGTACCAATGTACCGTTGCTTCCTCACCAGCCGAGCAAGCCGTGTGTCGAATGCCAATATCTGGCCGCCTGGTGAAGGAGAGGGATAGGGAGAGAGAGGGAGGGAGAAAAAAAAGATCCTCCAGCGGTATTCTGAAGGCACCACGAACCTCTTCTTTCTGCTGGTGGGGGTGTTCGAGGCTGTGTTAAAGTTATGGGTTCTCCCAGACTGCCTGGAGGAGTCGCCGCTCGTGCAAGAGACGTTCTATCTTCATGTGGTGTTTATGAAGACGTGACGGCATTTGCCTGCTTGCAAGAAGGAGGTCCTCCAGAGTGGTGTGAGGGTGGGGGAGTGAGGGTGGTGGGTGGGATTGGTGAAGAATGGGATACACTTGGTTGGTCGTAACTCCGTTGCGTTTTCGCTTGTATCCTACACACGTCCACTGGTGTATAGGGTTCGGGTATGTTTAAATGGTTTCTCATTCGTCTTTATAGTACTAGAAAGTAATAGGGAAACCATAGTTATTTAACGAGTTCGTTAAAGACTTATATTTTATCTCGTGGTGATTTTACTCTCTATCTTTTCCTCGGTATATCTTTGTATTCATCAGGAAGTCCTCGAGGTGCCACTGCACGATACACGCATGACTCTCGTCCATCCACACAATTTTTGTTGCTTCCATTACTGCCTTCCCTCCTCCTACTCCCTCCTCACCTTGCCTCCCTCCTCAACTTGCCTCCCTGCTCACCTTGCCTCCCTCCTCAACTTGCCTCCCTCCTCACCTTGCCTCCCTCCTCAACTTGCCTCCCTCCTCACCACCCTGGTGCAACTCGGGGTCCCGTGGCGAACCTCGTCAAGCAACAATGGCCAGACCTCCGATCTCTTGTCGTCTCTCTCTCGGCTGCAAGTTTTCTCAGCCACCTTTGTCACAGGCTTGAAGTGTCGGTGTAAATTATTTATCCAGGCAGCAGCAGCAGCAGCAGCAGCAGCGGTGTTGCCTCCCTTTCTCCCTCCCTCCCTCCCTTCGTAGCACTCGCTCGCTCAACAATTTCTCATTCCACGTCTGTATCACACGGTACACACACACACCCTGCTTCCGCTGGGGTTTATCTCCCTAATCTTTGTGGTACACGAGGTTAAAGTCTAGTGTCTGTGGTTTCGTTAAAGTGGGATAAACCAGGTGTGTGTGGATAAATCAGGTGTGTGTGGATAAACCAAGTGTGTATGGATAAACCAGGTGTGTATACATACCGTCGAAATCTTCATTGGATTGTCTCTTCAACAAATACAAAGCAAATAAACGAACTTAGCGTGACCGAAGCAGTGAAAATGACAAAACCTCAGGGTGTATGTAGCGTTGATGGAGGTAACTTGTATAGTTTTAAGGATGAACAGGACTTTACAGACTTTACAGAAGGCACTGGATGCATAGTTAATTCCCAGGAGCTTTCTGTAAGACCATTCTGAGCGAGATAAAAGTGGAGGGTCGCCATGTCACGTTCCTCTCTGTCAAGTTGATTGGAGTAAGGATGAGACTCAGTGTCGGGCCACAGATGCATTATTGACAGCTTCAGGGATCCATTCACATTGTTCTGGTCATCTGTACCCTAAACCTATCTCGTTTATCTTACTCACTTAATGATTTATGCATCCCCTTTACATGTCATCAGTTCTCACAGTCTGGGCTTGACCCGTGCTGTTGCTGAGTTGGGTATCTGGTTGACGAAGCTGATAGCCCGGCCTTAGACCTTGTATTTTCAGAGCACATATGAAGGTTGTAATCAGGGCAGGAAGAAATGACAGTGTGTTGGGTAAGTGCCTCGGGAAAGGACTGGATACAGTAGTGGTACTATGATATTGATAGTAAAAAAAAGTCATAAGTTTCACCCTTTTCTCGCTTATATTCTCTCTCTCTCTCTCTCTCTCTCTCTCTCTCTCTCTCTCTCTCTCTCTCTCTCTCTCTCTCTCTCTCTCTCTCTCTCTCTCAGGAAAAAAAAAACCACCCATACCGGACGAAGTCTTGTGTGTGTGTGTGTGTGTACATGGAGGTGTGATCTAAAGGCTGAGTGGTGGTGGGAGGAGGCTCTTCCTCTGCCTTCTGTGTCGGTGTCATATATATATATATTCACCTCACTGTCAGCAGCCCCCTCCATCGCCGCTGCTGCCACGCTGACAACAAAGAGGTGTGAGGTTTCCTTCGTGCCTGGAAGGGTTCCAGACACCTTGACACCCTCACAGAACACTACATCTCCTGGCTTCTGAAACCTTCATCGGACGTGGTATGCATCCATTGTATTCGGGTCCAGCCACAGTACGAGGATGAAGCGTCAGATATTTGGTTTATTCTCTTCTTCAACTCCTAAAAGACTGGCATTTAAGCGAACATAATGTTAGGGTGAAGACGTACACTGCTCCTGGGAAATGTCTGGCCATATTCTTTAGAAAATGATTTTTATTAGGATTGTATATTTTCCATTCCTGGCCATTTCATTTCTTTGTCTCTACCCAAAAAAATGAGATGTTCTTTGAAGTTCTGCTCTTTGTGTAGGCGAGGAGTTTAAGGAATATAAGATATAAGGATCTTGCATCAATAACCACTTCATATATGAGGGTATCCAAGACCATCCAGACATATTAACCACGCTGACTCTTGTTAAGCCCATCCAAACCCACTAGCCACACCCATTCCAGACCCAAGAACCATGACACCCTAAACCACCAGTCAGGCTCACTCAGACACTCCCACATACACTCGCTAACCACACCACGACACTCCCTCTCTAGACGCTGTGCGCTCACTTGCTTTATCCACACATCCCATACATTTCCTGGCCACAACCACTCCATACTCCCTTGGCCACACGACCTCCCCTATACTCCTCCAAGCCACACTCGCCCAAGACCCCTTCCTTGGCCACGCCCTCCCACCCTGCACCCCAGACTGTCGTGCACAAAGTTACTCTAGCGTGGCTGTAGTCCATATGGCGACCAGAATGGCCCTCCCGCCTGGCCTCGGGCGTGCCCGAGGGCCACACTGCTGCCGCAGGCAGCCCCAGGTGGGGAGAGGGAGGAGGCAAGGTAGCCTAGGAGACGCAGGGTTGTCCTGGCTGCTCCAGGCAAGAGGCAGGACGGTAATGTCGTCTTGGTGGAGGAGGGAAGGGACAAGTACTAGTCGTAAAGTCAAGAAAGACTTACGTTTGATAGTCTCAGGTGACCGAAAGTCAAGTGAACACATCGTAGTAGTAGTAGTAGTAGTAGTAGTAGTAGTAGTGGTAGTAGTAATGGTCGCTGTCCTTCTACAGTTGCTACGACCAAACCCGGGAACTTAGGCTCGAATTTTGGCTGAAAATTTATCTTTTCAAAAGTTTTGTTCGAGTGCCATACTAATACGTACCCGGTAGACTGTTTGCCTTCTGTGTGGTTCTCCTGAGGTGGTATCCTGGTGGTAGGTTAGCCACAGTGTCGACACACAGGTCCTCCTCCTCACACACACACACACACACACACACACACACACACACACACACACACACACAGTTCCATGCAGCTGATATCCAACAGGATAACATCTGAATCAAAGGACATCTCTGACAGGGGTCTGTCTCCATTATCTTCCCCCTTCGTATTTATATGGGTTATAATGTCATTAACTCTGTGTAAACACTAGATGTTCACTTGCGTGGTAATTTCAAACGATTGCGTTGTGATCCCATTAGCGCAACGCTATGTTGGTGTGATTTCCCCTTCTGTTTGCTTTTGTTCTAAAAGCTGAATTTGGGTAACAATGATTGAACAGCAAATGTGAATTATCAACGCGCAACCTTCGCCCCACATCACCAGGAATTTCCTTCGATAAAGCACAACCTCTGTTGGTGATTCATTTATTTCTCTCGGGGCCAGGTGTCCACGCCAGCTGGGTGTGTATGGCAGTCAGCTGCACGTAAGAGTAGAGTCGGGAGCCCTGGTGTTGGCATTTATAGATTCATAAGGAACTGAATAACGCGTTAATTTATTGCCAGCCCCCGACTGGAGCGATGGTCTCTTTATATTTTTCTTTAGGGTGGTTTAGAGGGGAGAGGAGGAGGAAGAAGAAGAGGTAGGATGGGTGGAAGGGATGGCTTGAAATGGGAAAGAAGACTGGTGTACAGGGAGGTAGGATGGGTAGAAGGGATTGGCTTGAAATGGGAGAGAAGACGGAAGTGTGTACAGGTGTAAGTTTCTCTGATGCCTGTGGGTGATTGGAAGCGTAGTTTTGGTGCCTTTGTATAAACACTCGGGCAGTGTGTGTGTGTGTGTGTGTGTGTGTGTGTGTGTGTGTGTGTTTTATCTTTGATTTTTTGAAGATTTGCTAGGGTCGTCGGCCTGTATGGTGTGCGTTGGTAGCCAGAGCGATTGGACGCCAGGCAGTGTGGTGTGCGTTGGTAGCCAGAGCGATGGACGCCAGGTAGTGTGGTGTGCGTCTGTATCCTGTGTAAATAATGGTAGCTTCTGTGGCTCTTGGAGTAAATAGTATTACCCAAAGCTTTCCAACTCCTCAGCAACTTCGTTTCGCTTCTTTTTCACCCAATCGTTTTTCAGTTTGGCTTCTCGTGTTTCATTCATGGCCTGGCCTCGAGCATGACTCCTCTCTCTCTCCCTCTCTCTCTCTCTCTCTCTCTCTCTCTCTCTCTCTCTCTCTCTCTCTCTCTCTCTCTCTCTCTCTCTCTCTCTCTCTCTCTCTCTCCGTTGCTGTAACCTTTGATATCAAAGATAAGATACGTATTTCTCAATACAATTTTATGAAAATAGATATTTGCTTAGTAGAAGTATAGACACGTATGTATGTTTAGTGGCTGAAAACTAGTTTAGATTAATAATATACTGTCCATGACACGAGAAAATATACGAAACTTTAAGTAGAAATCAAAGTGACTGAGGGAAGAGAAATTGTATTGAGAATCTTATCGAGTTACGCGACTCCAGTAAGGACAACAGATTGTCGTAGTAAGAGAAATATATTATGTTGTGACGTCTATAGTCGCCACGGTGTTCGGGACGTGCCATTTACTACTAGTTTCATTCCTTATATGTGTTTTTTGAACGTCAGAATTCACGATGTTAAAAGGCCTACTTAAAACTGTCGTCCTTTTAAGATTTCCCTCATGATTAGCAGAGGAGACGAACAGGTGTTGACCACCAGTGGTAAATATGTCGACGTCGGGTCTGACTTGGTGTCTCTCGTGCTCATCATCAGCCAGGCTTTTGATGGTGAGGATCAAAAAGGACGGGCGGGCGGGGTAGCTGTGTGGATTCCCTCACGAAGACTTTAGCAAGCAAGGGTCTTCAATAGGGCGTTACTGGCTTGCCTCCTCCAGGGTGTTGTAACAAAGTCTCCAGGAGGGCGTTACTGGCTTGCCTCCACCAGGAAGCTGTAACAAAGTCTTTAGGAGGGCGTTACTGGCTTGCCTCCTTCAGGGAGCTGTAACAAAGTCTTTAGGAGGGCATTTACTGGCTTGCCCCCTCCAGGGAGCTGTAATAAGGTCTTTAGGAGGGCATTACTGGCTTTCCTCCACCACGAAGCTGTAAAAAAGTCTTCTGGTTGATGTTACCACCTTCTCTTCAAGGGGTTCTCCAGTCCAACCATATTCAGGGGGTGGGTGCGTTCACCAGGGTGTGGACGAGATGTTGAGACTGTGGAACTGGTCATGGCTTCCTCACCAGACACCCCAGGATGTGGACAACCAGGCTCAGATCTGTGAAGTTGAGGATGATCTGAGAAGTTGGATTAGGACGATCTGACTGTTGATAAAGACGATCTAAGGAGCTGGTTATGGCTGCTCCTCTAGGCATCGGGATGTGTGCAATTACGAGGACACGCGGGAAAGGTAATACCTAACATACAAGCGCACGTCTGGATGTCCACGCTACGCTGTTGCGGTGGAGACCACCTCTGCCTGCAGCAAGGTGTGGCACTGCTAGCTGATGCCATAGAGGTGATCGTAGGTTAACGTATAAAGATAACGAAGCCACTCATCTGAATTTTGTGTGGGGAAGCAGTGCAACACTGTGGAAAGAGAGGGTATCTAAGCAGTGTGGGTTATGTGTGTGAGTAGGAGACAGCGGAAGGTTCAGTAAGGGAAGGTATGGGGTTAAAAAGCTGTTCCCATTTCATTCATAGATTCCCCTTTCCTGGCAGACTCCCTCCTGCGTCTCTCGCTCAATTTCCTTCATCCCACTTTGTGGGAGCTTCGCCCCATTCCCTAACGACCATTTTTTTTTTTTCGTAACCCGCTTCGGCTCACTTCTTTGAAGTCTCTCTCTCTCTCTCCTCCATCCATCTTTCATCCCACTTTACTCGTGTGGTGTCTTCCCTCCCTCCCTCCCTCTTTCCCTCCCTAGTTCTGTGTGGGTCGCCTGGGTTGCTATATCTCCGTGTGGCTCCACTTAGTGAAGACAGACCAGCGCCAGGGTTGGTACGTCCCAGAAATTATTCAGCAAGAACAGACGACTTTGCGTTTTATAATTTTGCCCGATCTAGGCACCAGCGTTTGCCCCTTTTACCATACATCATGAAGGACAAGGAAGCATCAGTTGTTTTTTTTTTATCAGTACGATTATAAATCCCAATTCATGCCTCTCCCAGTTATCGCAACGTGAGTGATCCCCCCCCGAAGTTTTTGCCCATCCCCGGCACCAGCCAGCAGAAAGAATCCCCGTTCCAGTATTTGCCTTCCCTTCCAATCAAACCAGGACCCGGAAAAAATATCCGATGTCCTCCATATCACGGATGCGACAGGAGCGATGGCACCGAGAGACCGGAGAGGGAGGAGGGGGGTGTCTTTGGCCTCTGGTCCTCCCCTTTGGCAGCAATATTCAACCCGTCCCCCACTGGGAATGCCACTGAGGGGGTAGAGGACCTGGAATTGATTTACGTGTATGAGATTTAGATAGACCCGTAGGACACGGGGAACTGTGGACATCCCGAGGTACATGTGTAAGATGGTTCAGGCGCTGGTCAAAAGGATGTTCGGGATGTGGTAGGAAACCTCTTGTTATGGAGGAGTAAGGTCCTTCATGTCCTTCAGGAACTTGAGAGGGAGTGGTTTGGCTTTTAAGGTGACAACAGTAGGGGATAAAAGTGTATAACTCAAATGGAATCAAGCGTGGCAACTGTATTACTCGACCTTGGCACGGTGAGGCACGATCAGAAATGTTTTAGAAAATAGGATGAAAAGATAAAACAATTTTAGGAAGTGACGAAGACTCGAACCATTGTAGTGTGTGTGTGTGTGTGTGTGTGTGTGTGTGTGTGTATGTGTGTGTGTGTGTGTGTGTGTGTGTGTGTGTGTGTGTGTGTGAGACAAACATGTGCAAGCTTTTTCCTCTTTTCCTGGTCCCTTCTGAATCAGGATCATGTTTTAGAAAAAAAATGAAAAGATAAAACAATTTTGGGTGTTATAGAGGGAGTGACGAAGACTCGAACCATTGTAGTGTGTGTGTGTGTGTGTGTGTGTGTGTGTGTGTGTGTGTGTGTGTGTGTAAGACAAACTCGTGCAAGCTTTTCCCCTTCCTCTTTTCCTGCGTCGTCCCGAATCAGGATCATAGCGAACGCCCCTGGACGAGAAGACAGACCCGGTGGCAGGGAAGGTATCCCAAGAGCGGGAGTGATGGATGCTGCCGCTCCATCCTTCCTTCCTTGTTATTCCACGCACCCCCGGCCAGGGTCCAGCCCACACAGCTCCATCCCTCTACTATGGAGTGACGGCGATAATATTGGTGGCTCACGCCTCGGTACCCGAGGGAGGTCGGAATACACAAGCTGCTTCTGGCCTTCCCCGTGGTTATGAAGGGATGTCGGAGAATATCGAAGCTTGGAGCTATCAGGGATGTCGGAGAATATCGAAGCTAGGAGCTATCAGGGATGTCGGAGAATATCGAAGCTTGGAGCTATCAGGGATGTTGGAGAATATCGAAGCTTGGAGCATCAGGGATGTCGGAGAATATCGAAGCTGGGACTCTTACCTGCCCTGTTGGTGGAAGTCACACGTCTTTTCACCTGTGATTGGCCTTTAGGGCTTACCTGTACTACCTGGAAAGTGGAACCTCACCTGTACCTGTACTTGGCCATCAGGTCTCGCACCTGTACCTATACCGGGCTAGCCAGGCTGTCACCTGTACCTGTACCAGGTTAACTAGGCTCTCACCCGTACCTGGTCGAGGTTAGCTAGGCTCTCACCTGTACCTGTACCACGTTAACTAGGCTCTCGCCCGTACCTGTACCAGGTTAACTAGGCTCTCGCCCGTACCTGGTCGAGACTAGGCTCTCGCCCGTAACCTGGTCGAGATGGTCCCGGCTTTCCCTGGTATTCGCCCCATTGGGCACGATAAAATGTACCCCCGCTCCGGGAGGGACATCTCATAATTGATAAGCCAGTCGAACAAATTAAACCTGTACCAGGTTAACTAGGCTCTCACCCGTACCTGGTCGAGGTTAGCTAGGCTCTCACCTGTACCTGTACCACGTTAACTAGGCTCTCGCCCGTACCTGTACCAGGTTAACTAGGCTCTCGCCCGTACCTGGTCGAGACTAGGCTCTCGCCCGTAACCTGGTCGAGATGGTCCCGGCTTTCCCTGGTATTCGCCCCATTGGGCACGATAAAATGTACCCCCGCTCCGGGAGGGACATCTCATAATTGATAAGCCAGTCGAACAAATTAAACCTGTCAAAAACAGTATCTCGATTTAGCTTTTCTTTTTTTCCCCCCCAACCTCCCGCCACCGCCGCTAATTAGCAATTTCACTCGTTTAAAAAAGAAAAAAGAAAAACTCCTCTTAGACTTGGCTCCCGGCGACTTTCTTAACCCTATTGAGGGAAGCCAGACGTGACTGACCTTAATATATAGCCAGATTACCAGTAAACGCTACGAGTCCACGGGGGAAATGGAGTACGATAAGTTCCCAAGTGCACTTTCGTGTCATAATCACATCATCATCATCAAGGGGAGATACAAGAGAGAAATATAACAGTCCGTTGATATACAACGACGAGACAGAAACACCAGCAAAAAAAATCCTCTGTACCTCGCCTATTACCTTCATCGCCTTTCCAAACCGTAAACATTAAGGTCAGCGACAGATGTCAATGCGGATATAACGTACCCTCAGACTGCCTAGCGTCGTACGTCGGCTGGAGACGGAACCTTAATCATTCCTCTATTGTCCCCGGATCGAACCCCCACCCACCCCTCTCTCTCTCTCTCGACCATTGATTGCTCCGTTCAGCGGACGAGAGATGAAACTGTGAAGTTGTCCTTCATGGTCTGGC
Organism: Panulirus ornatus; assembly: GCF_036320965.1. NCBI lineage: Eukaryota > Metazoa > Arthropoda > Malacostraca > Decapoda > Palinuridae > Panulirus > Panulirus ornatus. The sequence continues at coordinate 4,699,715 of NC_092247.1, read as the reverse complement.
GTACCCTTCGTCTAGACCTGATTTTTAACTTCCATCAGATTTCAGTGCCGGGGGATGGGAGGTTGTGTTTCGAGAATTGCATCATCCCCGACGTTTTCTGTAGCATTTGGAACGGGTCTAAATAGGATTTTAATTTGATTTTTCTTTTTTTTTTTGTAGTTTTATTTACCACAGTAGACCGCCAGGAGCCCGTCATGTGTTTCTTCGTCTTGCCAATGGAAGCTGGCGGTCTCGGGAGAGAGCCAGTTTTCTTTATCTCACACGATATTAGATGTGAGATGCGAGATATTTGTAAGAGACGGGAGGCATTTTTTTCTTTTTTTTAAAGGTATCGTTGCTGGTGTGAGGATGGATTGTGGCTTGTGTAAGGGAGGGGTCTGGGTTAGGGTTGTGCCTCAGTGTTGTAGATGTGAGGTTTATGAATGACATTGGATACGATTGGCTGGAAGTCCGGGCGAGCGGAGGGGGTCTACCATTGTGTTGGGGGTCGTACTTCGTGCACGGAAGTGATCCTCTTGAACACGACGGTACGAACCCTTGGGTAGAACGGGTGGTACGACCCTTGGGCAGGACGGGTGGTACGACCCCTTGGGTAGAACGGGACGGTACGACCCTTGGGTAGAACGGGTGGTACGACCCCTTGGGCAGGAGGGGAGTGTACGACCCTTAACGATATGGCCATTGGGCTTAGAGTACGATACACGACCTTTAAAATCAACACTACGACTCTGGTTCACAGCTGGTCCAAACCGCTAAGCACAACTTTACGCCCCTTGAGTGCGATAGCCTGGCTTTTGGACCCGACTCTTTTAAAAGTAAGGTCAAAGGTCATCCATTATACCCTTGGTTCTTAAAGGGAAAAAGACGATCATTAACTTCAAAATGAATTAAGACTTCTTTTTTTTATATATATCTTTTGATGCATGTTTACTAAAGGTCTTAGGATGGATTTGGAAATTCACACAGCTATGTCAGTGTACAGTGCGACTATAGGCTGTAGTACGACTCTCCAATTTTGGAGATTTTATTTTGTTTTACCTGCAAATCTGCTTGATGGGTTTACAGTCCAGGATAAAATGCTGCGTAATTTTAATGGAAGGTTTTATGAGAGCAGTAATGATGGAGGGAAATATATTTTTTCTGAGGCTGGACAAAAAAAAGAAAAAAAAGGATATTATTTCGTCCTTATCTTTTTCCTTTAAAGAGACTAATTTGTATGTGGAAAATTTCGTCCACTTTTTAACTTCTATAAGGCTCGCCTGTCCATTTACGGGGGTCTTATAACTAGAAGGGCTTGGACATTCCTTAACATGTCTGTACCGTAATTATCAGGCTTATATTTCGTAATTATTACGTTTATATTTCGTAATTTTTAGGTGTGTGTGTGTGTGTGTGTGTGTGTGTGTGTGTATTCTGTTTATCTATCATTTTCTTTCGGTGGCAAAATACTTCTCTTTTTTACATTTTTAGTTCACTTCTCCTGGCAAAGTAAACGCAATTTATGGTGGCCATCAGTTTTACTGCGAATGGGATACTTTGCTCTTGTATTTGCATATAAAGTGTGTTGCATAAGCTACTCCATTCAGTCGCCAGTATTTCGGAAAGCGTCATAAACCTGGTTTATGTTGGCTAGTCCACTCGACCATCGATCACGCCCGTGGCAACACATCTGAACTCGCTCGACACACCTTCACACGAGCGACCTCTCCGTCGTGTGTGCTCTTGAGAAACTTGTCCTCGCTCTCTGTGTTAGCAGTAGCTCCATTTACACCTGCATTTTGGCTCTACAGATGTGTGCCTTACAGCTGCATTTGGCTGTACAGACGTGTGTTTTACAGCTGCATTTGGCTTTGTATATTACAGCTGCATTTGGCTTTGTACAAATATTACAGCTGCATTTGGCTCTGTATATTACAGCTGCATTTGGCTCTGTATATTTCAGCTGCATTTGGCCTCTGCAGATGTGTATCTTACAGTTGCTTTTGGCTCTACTTTTTACAGCTGCATTTGGCGTTTACAGATGTGTTTTGCACCTGCTCTTGGCTCTATAGGTGTGTGTTTTACTGCTGCTTTTGGCTCTACAGCTTTGTTTCTTACAGCTGCATATTGCGTCTACAGATGTGTGTTCTACAGTGGATCTCAAAATCTTGTACGAGAGTACTCCAGATGCAGGGCTGGGGAGAACCAACACGCTCCCCAGAGAGCCGATACACTCCCCACAGAGCCAACATACTCCCCACAGAGCCAACATACTCCCCATAGACCCAACATACTCCCCATAGACCCAACATACTCCCCATAGACCCAACATACTCCCCATAGACCCAACATACTCCCCATAGACCCAACATACTCCCCATAGACCCAACATACTCCCCATAGACCCAACAGTGTTTTCTCGTAGAACCAAGTCTCTCCCCCACGAAGCTAACACACACTCCCCCCTCACACAGGTACACACTCCCCATAGAACCAGCACAGACACACACACACACACACACACACACACACACACACACACACACACACACACACACACACTCTACAGAACCAAGACACTGCCCCACAGAAACCGGCACACACTCCCACACTGCCCCACAGAACCAGCACGCTCTCCCACACTGCCCCACAGACTACGCAGAGCACCAGCGCTCATAACAAGGAGCCATCACACTTACCACAAAGCCAAAACATCTCACATTGGAACGACACAGATGACACTCTCTCTCTCTCTCTCTCTCTCTCTCTCTCTCTCTCTCTCTCTCTCTCTCTCTCTCTCTCTCTCTCTCTCTCTCTCTCTCTCTCTCTCTCTATATATATATATATATATATATATATATGATGTACACTTTATAAAGGACACACAAGAAGTAATACATATACCTCCTCACATCACACACATACAGCATGGAGTCCTCTTGGGGGGGGGGGGGGGGAGCAGCAGGAGGAGTGTGGGTGTACTGTGGTGTATCGTTTAATCCCTTACTGGTAGCTGAAATGACGGTGGTGCTGCTACCACCACGCCGACGAGAGAGAGAGAGAGAGAGAGAGAGAGAGAGAGAGAGAGAGAGAGAGAGAGAGAGAGAGAGAGAGAGAGAGAGAGAATTCTGGATGCTTGCTCTCTCGCCGACCATCCGACCCCGACCCTCCCGACCGCCGACCACCGGCCACTTTCAAACCCCTTCCAACAAAATCCAGAGCTGTGTAATGCACGGTAAATAGCACCGGGTGAAAGGCTGTATTGCCACGACGAGTGGTATTTAAAACATGCAAAAAAAAAAAAAGAAAAACCCCGGAGTGGCAGGGTCAAATAGTGAAGGCACTTCAGGTCGGAAAATGTTACAGGCCACGATGGGTAGTTGATCTGTTAGATTACGTTATCTGTGTCGCAGATAAGAGATGTCAAGGGAGGGGGCGGGGAGATAGATCAGGTCATGTTCATCCCTGTTACGACCCTTCAAGGACAAGGGTACGATCGTTAAACTGTGATTGGCCTGGCTTTAAGATCCCCCCTCCTCGACCTCTAGGGGTCACGTCGAAGGCTGCGGCATTGTAAACAAAGGTCATGGCATTGTGCTTGATGGGTCGTATCTCCCTACGTTACTAACACTCCAGACACCTGTCCCATGACCACACCTTCCCTCTGACGCCCTTTTGCAGGTCCTACCTCCTCCTCCTCCTCCTCCTCCTCCTCCTCCTTCTTCTATTCCTTCTCCTCCTCCTTCTCCTCCTCCTATTCCTCCTCCTCTTCCTCCTCATCCTCCTCTTCCTCCCTCCTCCTCCTCCTCCTCCTCAGGATATCCAGTTTCAATAAAACTTCGATAGATATTTTTTCCTGGAGGCCATTATTTCCACACGATCACGCTGGCACTATTGTGGGGAAAATCTCTCTCTCTCTCTCTCTCTCTCTCTCTCTCTCTCTCTCTCTCTCTCTCTCTCTCTCTCTCTCTCTCTCCACGTATCGTCCACATATTATATCATCTTCACCGTGTCTCCTCATCTCCCATTTCCCCTCCTTCCCCCTCACATGGCCTTTTACCATCATAAGAAAGATGGATGACGAGAATGGAGGTGTGTGTGTGTGTGTGTGTGTGTGTGTGTGTGTGTGTGTGTGTGTGTGTGTGTGTGTGTGTGTGGGGAGGATGGTGGGGTTGTTACTTTACGTGGAAATCACACAGTGTAAAAAGGAATTTAGACTCTCGACTCAACGTGCTGACCCTTGCATGATGGAGGAGAAGCAGGAAGAGGTAGATAACTAAAGAATGATTGGAAAAAACGTAAAAAGAAATGAAAAAGGTTGGGCGGGAGAGAGAGAGAGAGAGAGAGAGAGAGAGAGAGAGAGAGAGAGAGAGAGAGAGAGAGAGAGAGAGAGAGAGAGCAATAACAGGGGACGTGATAGAGAAAGCATGCGAGATGACAGAAGACCTGATGGTCTTTGACGAGACTATCTGATGGAGAAATGGAATCCTAGATTCCTTATTGATGAAGACAGGAGGAGGTGTGAGAACCTTCTCATGTCTGGCTAGCATCGCAGGCAGTCGACATAAGGCAAGACCCGGGAACGCTCCCAGGAAAAGACTGACCCAGGCCTGTAAAAGACTGAATTAGGCATGTAAAAGACTGAACTAGGCCTGTAAAAGACTGAACTAGGCCTGTAAAAGACTGAATTGCGCTTGTAAACGATTGAATTAAACCTATAAAAGACTGAATTACGCCTGTAAAAGACTGACTTAGGCCTGTAAAAGATAATTACGCCTGTAAAAGACTGAATTACGCCTGTGAAAGACTGGATTAGGCCTATAAAAGACTAAATTAGGCCTGTGAAAGACTGAATTAGGCCTGTAAAATTACAGAAGTGACTGTAAAGACAGAATTATAGCTATTAAGTAGTTGGGTTCTTCTGATGTTGCTGTATATATATATATATATATATATATATATATATATATATATATATATATATATATATATATAGATAGATAGATAGATAGATAGATATATGGCTCAGAAGCACGGAAGGTGTTGAAAGAAGTTGGGTATAGTATAGTGTAGTACATAGAAGTTGTCTATAGTATAGTAGTCTATATATAGTCCATGTGTGTAGTAATGGTCCCATCCTGTCCTTAATCCCCTTCGTGCCTTCATTGCTGCTATACAGATGTCGTAGAACATGGCTCTCATTGTGCTACTAGAGGCTAAAATCTTGATCACTTGAGCGCTCTGGCATCGTAGCAAATATTCCGTATGATAACGGAGAAACAGAGTGACACAACAGACCCTACAGCCAGGTAACATACGTGGATAATCTGTTTTTTTAGCGACCTTAAAACCCCGGGGGTGGCGACGGGAATGAATGAGGGCAGACAGTATGAATTATGTACATGTGTATATATGTATATGTCTGTATGTGTACATATATGTATACATTGAGATGTATAGGTATGTATATGTGCGTGTGGGGACGTGTATGTATATACATGTGTATGTGGGTGGGTTGGGCCATTCTTTCGTCTGTTTCCTTGCGCTACCTCGCTAACGCGGGAGACAGCGACAAAGCATAATTGATATAAAATCAAACCCCTAGCCAGTAGAATTCACGGGCCCGCCATACAATCCTCTCTGCTTCAAATGGTGGCTAACCTTTCCCCATATGGTCGGCGCGAGGGACCGCCAGCCACACGCAGTTGGTGAGAAATTGATGGGACGAATCCCAGGCAAGTGGGACACTACCTGTCCCTTTGACCAGGAGGGGATTGGGGATGTCCCAGGGAGGGGGGAAGGTATTGGCTAAGGTCCTGGCCGACGTGGGAAATGTTGGATCAGGTCCAGAAGGGTCGTGGTGGGTGGGGGGGAAATTGATGATAGGTGGGGTACGTGAAAAATTGTTGACGAAACTATTCGAAACATGGGATATTATTGGCACGGGACCTGAAGAGTGATGAAAATTGTTGGCATATGTACTGTAGGGAGGAGATGCGTGTTTTGTTAAGATGCCGAGGTTCTCTGTGGGGTGGGGGAGTCATGTACGTCTCTTCGAAATTGTTGGCATAGGTGAAGGGTGGCTCAAATTGTAGCTGTGTGTCCTGACGACCGAGATTAATGTTATTAATGAGTTCATCAGCAGTGAGGCAAGTCAAAGCTGTGTGCAAATGCGTATACTGTGAAAGCTGTGTGGAAGTGCGTATATTGTCGAAGTGGTGTGCAAGTGCGTATACTGTCAAAGCTGTGTGGAAGTGCGTATATTGTCGAAGTGGTGTGCAAGTGCGTATACTGTCAAAGTTGTGTGGAAGTGCGTATACTGTCAAAGTTGTGTGGAAGTGCGTATACTGTCAAAGTTGTGTGGAAGTGCGTATATTGTCAAAGCTGTGTGCCAGTGCGTATACTGTCAAAGCTGTGTGCAAATGCGTATACAAGCTCGTACATCCCCAGTCCGCAGGAATAGACGGAAATTGATGATATAAAAGACCACGGTTCCTCTCTAGGTTTTTATTTATCAGAAACTTGATGTGGGAAGAGGAGGAACGTGATGTATATGAATACATGTATACTAAACGTATTACGAAGTCATTTTACAATGACGTCTCGCGCATCTTGACATCAAAATATCATATATAGTCATCGACGCCTGTTGTATAGTGAGTGCACGTATTACGTTCTGTCTCCCTTGAATATGTACAGTGAGTGGGTCTATCACGTCGCGTCTCCCCACGGCTATCACTCAACACTATGCCTCATCGTCTGTGTGTGTATCCTCACTTGACGTACCTTGAGTGCATGCGTGACGTTGTATATCCCTCGAACATGTATGTGCGAAGGCACGCTTATCCTAAGCTCGAATCCCTCGCGCTTTAGGAGGTTAAAGAGAGAGAGAGAGAGAGAAAAAAAAGAGGTATTCAGACAATATTATGGACATTCGCCTTGGAGAGTAGGCGTCGTTAGGAAAAGTAATTGTGAGGAGCCCGGTGAAGAAGAGGACGGATTAGACGGCGGAGAAGGAGGTTCTTTGTGGTTATATATTGGCCGGATCAACACTCCTACCCAGGAGGGGAGAGGCCACTCCTCTTCCTCCTCCTCCTCCTCCTCCTCAAGGCTCTTGCCACAAAAGCAGGACCGTGGTGTTGGCCTCCTCCACCCACTCACCCACCCCACCAAGCTTTCCACAGATTAGCCGGACGCTTCTTCACCCTCTCGAGGCTTAGGGAGAGAGAGAGAGAGAGAGAGAGAGAGAGAGAGAGAGAGAGAGAGAGAGAGAGAGAGAGAGAGAGAGAGAGAGAGAGAGGGAAAAAAAGGTATTCAGACAATATTATGGACATTCGCCTTGGAGAGTAGGCGTCGTTAGGAAAAGTAATTGTGAGGAGCCCGGTGAAGAAGAGGACGGATTAGACGGCGGAGGAGGAGGTTCTTTGTGGTTATATATTGGCCGGATCAACACTCCTACCCAGGAGGGGAGAGGCCACTCCTCTTCCTCCTCCTCCTCCTCCTCCAGGCTCTTGCCACACAAGCAGGACCGTGGTGTTGGTCTCCTCCACTCACCCACCCCAACAAGCTTTCCACAGATTAGCCGGACGCTTCTTCACCCTCTCGAGGCTTAGGGAGAGAGAGAGAGAGAGAGAGAGAGAGAGAGAGAGAGAGAGAGAGAGAGAGAGAGAGAGAGAGACGTAATTGTGTTTCTGACCGGCCTTACGTGACGAGATCACAGACAGACCTCCGCTTGTATTGTACGTTCGCTCGCCCGTGCTCCAGCGTGTTCGGGCATGTGGTGTCGAAGCCCCCGTTTATCCGTGTGTGACCTTCTGTCTCTCTTTGCCTGCGCTTCCGTCTGTCTCTTTTCATTCGTCCATACTTTAATGACAGCTGTTCGTCTGAACCCGGTGTTTGGCTCCTAGGCCCTTGGTGAGCAGTGGAAGGCAGCGGTTCATTTGTTAATCATGGGGAGCAAAACGATTAATCCTATAAGTACAATGATTCACCCTTCTGGTAACGCTGGTCTGGTCTTTGAATTGACCTTTAGCGGTGGGGGGGTCAGAGGTCACGCTTACCAAACTACAGGGTTGACACAGAGACCCTCCACCTCCCTCCTGGTATGGGGTCATAGTGGGTCGAAAGTCCACAGCAAACAAGAGATCGTGGGATTCGTCCATTGCTCCTCACACTCGCACTCATTTCCAGCTGTGTATGGATTCCCGTAGGATATTTCAACGGTGGATGGATGGATGAAGATCAGAATAAGTATAAGCAAGGCCCTCTTCATGGGATCGGAACTAGATTTCCCCTTGATATTATGTCAGGGTCACTCACAATGGGGATTCGATTTCCTCAGTGTTACTTTAGACTGATGAATGAACTCCGTGTGGTCATTCACAGTGGGGATTGGAGATCCTCAGTGTTTCTTTAGACTAATGAATGAACTCCGTGTGGTCATTCACAGTGGGGATTGGAGTTCCTCAGTGTTACTTTAAACTGATGAATGAACTCCGTGTATACAGTCTCTTTCTGGACCGTAGAAATTTTGATTTAGATGAAAGTTCTGCCGTTTGCAGAGGTTCATGAAAGCAAAAGATGGAACAGATGACAAGAGTCCTAGTTTGTAAACAAGTCTTTAGACAGAACCTCAAAAGTTTGAAGATTTAAGGTACGCGAGGTCTTTAAGGGGGAGTGTTGGTGTTGTATTAAGGTACGTTAAGTCTTTAAGGGGGAGTGTTGGTGTTGTATTAAGGTACGCCAGGTCTTTAAGGGGGAGTGTTGGTGTTGTAATAAGGTACGTTAAGTCTTTAAGGGGGAGTGTTGGTGTTGTAATAAGGTACGTTAAGTCTTTAAGGGGGAGTGTTGGTGTTGTAATAAGGTACGTTAAGTCTTTAAGGGGGAGTGTTGGTGTTGTAATAAAGTACGCGAGGTTTTTAAGGGGGAGTGTTGGTGTTGTAATAAACACAGTCCTCACCCTTGAGGTGGAATGGGTAGTAGAGGTCATAGTTAAAAATGTGGGACGGGAGCTATATTCCCATAATGATATTCTGTCTCTCTCTCTCTCTCTCTCTCTCTCTCTCTCTCTCTCTCTCTCTCTCTCTCTCTCTCTCTCTCTCTCTCTCTCTCTCTCTCTCTCTCTCTCTCTTTCCCCAGTCACTCAGACGCAATGGAGTATAAGAACCCAGCTGGTATACTTTTACGAAATCCAATTTCGGAGTCAGAATTATGGACGAAATCTAATACCACTTGGAAAAAAAGAAAAAGAAAAAAGAAAGACCTGACGTTCGAGAAAATGGAGTATTGGATGAGGTTGATGGCTGATGCAGTTGGATGAGGAGACGTGTGGCCACCCCCCCATCAGATGGATGAGGAGACGTGTGGCCACCCCCATCAGATGGATGAGGAGACGTGTGGCCACCCCATCGGTTGGATGAGGAGACGTGTGGCCACCCCCATCAGTTGGATGAGGAGACGTGTGGCCACCCCATCAGTTGGTTGAGGAGACGTGTGGCCACCCCCATCAGTTGGTTGAGGAGGTAATTGGATGAAGTGATAACACGAGACCTGATGGTCCATGATGAGGTCATCTGCTGGCGGACATTCGTTATGTATTTAGGTCATATTTCCCCCCCCCCCTTTTTTTTTTGTCATGGTAGGAACGACATGGTACAGCCGGAGGAACCTCCCGCGGTGAGCGAGACGCGCTTGTCGTGCCATTGTGGCGAAATCTCCTTCTAGGTCCTCGCCTCGATGTAGCTAAGCACGTACGATAAACTTCGTACAGACTTTGGAGTAATAGGAGTAACTGCCTTGGAGTGTCGGGTTGACCCCTCGAAATTTTTGGAGGTCTTTGATGTGGAAGTGGCCACCAGAAAGGAGGCGTTGGAGGAACAGGGTGATGTTGTTGGAGTGTTGACGTTTCACAAGTTTGGAGGTCTTGGGGGGCGAGATTTGATCCCTCCGGGAGCGCGCACGTCTCGGAAGGGAGTTTAATTTCCATAGAAATGTTGTGGTGTTGAGTTATGGCATGACCTAGGAGGGGTTCAAAGTGGATTTTGAACCCCAGGGGCGAGGATATTTTGGGGTGGAGTGTGAACTCAAGGACCAAAAAAAGATGTAGGGTTTAAGGGTTGACGTCTTTAAGAGCATGGAGGTGTTAGAGTGAATAGAAACCTTTGAAAGTTGAGCAGACCTTGCTACTTCCTTCACTCTATCCCAGCCAGGCTGTTCCAGGCCCAGGCGCTACTTTCTTCACTCCTTCCTAGCCAGTCTGTCCCAGGCGCTACTTCCTTCACTCCATCCTAGCCAGTCTGGCCCAGGCGCTACTTCACTCCATCCTAGCCAGTCTGTCCCAGGCGCTACTTTCTTCACTCCATCCTAGCCAGTCTGTCCCAGGCGCTCCTTTCTTCACTTTATCCTAGCCAGTCTGTCCCAGGCACTACTTCCTTCACTCTGTCCTAGCCAGTCTATCCCACGCCCAGGCGCTACTTTCTTCACTCTATCCTAGCTAGTCTGTCCCAGGCCCAGGCTCTACTTTCTTCACCCAATCCTAGCCAGTCTGGCCCAGGCGCTACTTTCTTCACTCCATCCTAGCCCGTCTGTCCCAGGCGCTACTTTCTTCACCCCATCCTAGCCAGTCTGGCCCAGGCGCTACTTTCTTCACTCCATCCTAGCCCGTCTGTCCCAGGCGCTACTTTCTTCACCCCATCCTAGCCAGTCTGGCCCAGGCGCTACTTTCTTCACTCCATCCTAGCCAGTCTATCCCAGCCCCAGGCAGGGTTTATCTCCCAGAGTGAGGCAGGCACCTTCCTGGCCTAATGGGAAAAGTTCCTCACAATTGTTTTCTTGCGACCAGCGCCATGTGGGATTTAGGAGGAAGTGAGGCTCATTAACTCATCGTCGGTGTGGTTCTTGGGAAGACTCGTGAGACTCGTTAACTCATTGGTGTGGGCCCTGGAAGAGACTCATTAACTCATCGGTGTGGGATTTTAGGAGGAAGTGAGACCCTTTAACTCATTGGTGTGGTTATTGGGAGGAACGTGAGACTCAACTCATCGGTGAAGGCCTTAGAAAGAGACTCATTAACTCATTGAAGTGGTTCTTGGAAGGAAGCGGGACTCGTTAGCTCATGGTTTTGGGAAGAAGTGAGGTTCAATGACTCACTGAAGTGGGTCTTTGGGTTACGTGAGACTCGTTAACTCACTGGCGTAGGTTATTAAGGAGTGAGTGACCGTAACTCATCCATCCACATGCAATGGTGTCACAGAAGGAACTTGACTCCCACAGTCGTGTGTGTCAGGGGTCGGGCGAGTCTTTGTTTACATCGTCTTTCTTCCGTGATGGAGAAATTCAAGGCCTTTGGACTTTCCCCTTTGATTTGGCTTCCTTATTTCCAGTGCTGTGAGTGTTGCCCTCCTTTGAATCTTCTCCATTATCTCTCTACACCTCTTTAAATGCGGTGGCCAAAATAAATTTAGCACGTAAGCAAGTCGACGAATATTCCCATATCTATTAACTTGAATGTTATTTTATTATTTGCCAATGGAGTGTCTTCAATGTTCCCCTGACGTTGGACTGAGGCCACAGTTTGAGGATCATGTCTATCCCAGATTTATATCAAAGACGGATTCCTGCAGCTTATTTCCTGTTGCATGATACTCATATTGAGCCTTTCGCCATGTCCCATCCTCATGACTTTGTGTTTTATGAATCTAATCCAAAATGATGGAGTTTGTCAAGGTCCCCTTGCAAGTTGATGCAATCCTCCTTTTTTTTTTATTTATTTTTCTTTTACAACCCTCATGACTTCGGTATCATCTGCAAGTGTGTTAAGGTATGAGTGTAATCCTTCTGGTAAGTCGCTGATGTAGATCAAGAAGAGCAGCGGTCCCAATGCAGATCCTGGCAGAATGCCGCCGGTGACCTCAGTCCATTTTGTGAAGGCTCCTCTGACTTGCTTCCTCTGTTCCCTTCCATCAAGTAATCTGTGCGTTGAGGTAGTCTTATCCCCCCCATTCTTGTTCTTGCCTGAAGGTCGATCTTCTCTTCGAACTTCCTTTGTGGCATAGTGTCAAATGCTTTCTGGTAGTGCAGAGGCAGACAGTCCACCCATTTTCTCTCTCTCTCTCTCTCTCTCTCTCTCTCTCTCTCTCTCTCTCTCTCTCTCTCTCTCTCTCTCTCTCTCTCTCTCTCTCTATGTGCATGACCTTTAACCTGACATTTTGAGAGTCAGATCAGAGGCCAAAACATCATATCCAACGGTCACACCGTTATGTTCAGGTGGTCGTACTATCGTGCTCAAGGATCGTATCGTCGTGCTCAAGGGTCGTACCGTCGTGCTCAAGGGTCGTACCGTCTTGCTGAAGCGGATGATAATCCCCTGTGCAGTGGTTGTGTGAGAGGTATCGCTTTGTGGTTTGTGCATAATACAGCGTCTCGCTAGTCGTGTGGCTGTGTTTACCGTGTTGAGGTTACGCTATTGTTAGCGCTGTGTTTTGCTGCGTTGGTACAGCTGTCATTGTTGCAGCTGTCAGTCATGTTGTTATTGCTACTCTGCTATCGTCCCTCTGCCACGCTAGGGTGAGGATCATGTTTGGCTAACGTACCCAGAATATTTCAAGAGACTTTGCCTCGTATTTTTCCTTCCCTCCCTAATGATGTTTTCGTCTCCCTTACACCCTTTCCCTCTGTATCACTTTCATCTCTCTTCCTTTCTTCTTCTTCTTCCCTCTCTGTGTTCTTTACGTTCTTGTATGTGCTCCCTTTCCTTCCTTCTCCTGTGCATCTTTCTTCCCTGTTCTCCCGCCGGCCTCACACAGCAAGAGTCCTTCAGTAGAAGGGCGGTTCCTGATGGTGTTTGTGGCGTCTGTTTGTTCGGGGCCTCATAGGCTCAGCTGGGTGCAAGACACTGTGGTGGAGTCTGTGAGGGAAGCCTCCCTCACCCCTCTCCCTAGTCTGACGTCCCTCTAGAATCCTATCTCTGTGTGTGGCTCTGCTAGGAGCAGGGGAACAGTGGTGAGGGAGATCCTTTCTTCTTCTCCTCCTTCACCGTGCAGGACACTGTGGTGGAGTCTGTGAGGGAAGCCTCCCTCACCCCTCTCTCCAGTCTGACGTCCCTCTAGAATCCTATCTCTGTTTGTGGTTCTGCTAGGAGCAGGGGAACAGTGGTGAGGGAGATCCTTTCTTCTTTTACTCCTCCTCCTTCACCCATCCTGATGTTCGTCCAGAGTCCTGCCGTTCGGGCAGGATGTGTCTGAAGGGTCCTTTCATGCGAATGGTCTTGATCCTCGACAACTTCCTGTAACAACTGCTGCGTTTTCTTTGATTTTTAGCATTTCATATGAATAATTCAGATCCTTAAAACTCCCTCAGTGTAGATAATCCAGATCCTTAAAACCCTTCAGTGTAGGTGATCCAGATCCTTAAAACCCTCTCAGTGTAGATAATCCAGATCCTTAAAACCCTTCAGTGTAGGTGATCCAGATCCTTAAAACCCTTCAGTATAGGTGATCCAGATCCTTAAAACCCTTCAGTGTAGGTGATCCAGATCCTTAAAACCCTTCAGTGTAGGTGATCCAGATCCTTAAAACCCTTCAGTATAGGTGATCCAGATCCTTAAAACCCTTCAGTATAGGTGATCCAGATCCTTAAAACCCTTCAGTATAGGTGATCCAGATCCTTAAAACCCTTCAGTGTAGGTGATCCAGATCCTTAAAACCCTTCAGTGTAGGTGATCCAGATCCTTAAAACCCTTCAGTATAGGTGATCCAGATCCTTAAAACACTTTAGTATAGATCTAGATCCTTAAAACCCTTCAGTGTAGGTGATCCAGATCCTTAAAACCCTTCAGTATAGGTGATCCAGATCCTTAAAACCCTTCAGTATAGGTGATCCAGATCCTTAAAACCCTTCAGTATAGGTGATCCAGATCCTTAAAACCCTTCAGTGTAGGTGATCCAGATCCTTAAAACCCTTCAGTATAGGTGATCCAGATCCTTAAAACACTTTAGTATAGATCTAGATCCTTAAACCCCTTTGGTGTTTTGGTTTAAGGATGTTATATGGAGAACTGTGACATGTGGTTTAGCTTGTTGATGGTTTGAGGTTTTATATATCACTGAGGAAGATTTTTGGTCCATCTTTCCCAAGTAGTTTCAGTGAGTGGTGGAAATGACTTGTTTGTTATAATGACCAGAGAGGAGTGGTGAATTTGTCCTAGACGTCTGCAGACGGAACATGGACCTGGTCGAGGACGACTGTAGACAGAACACTGGCCAAATGGACCTGGTCGAGGACGACTGTAGACAGAACACTGGCCAAATGGACCTGGTCGAGGACGACTGTAGACAGAACACTGGCCAAATGGACCTGGTCGAGGACGACTGTAGACAGAACACTGGCCAAATGGACCTGGTCGAGGACAACTGTAGACAGAACACTGGCCAAATGGACCTGGTCGAGGACGACTGTAGACAGAACACTGGCCAAATGGACCTGGTCGAGACGACTGGAGGCAGAACACTAGCCAAATGGACCTGGTCGAGACGTCTGGAGACACAACACCGGCCAAATGGACCTGGTCGAGCCCAGTGGGAGCCACGCCCAGCCCCCACTGACCAGGCCCTCGCCTTTGAAGTTTTTACTTCATATGTATTTGTAGGTGGGCCGAAGACCACGGCGTGTGATGTATCTTGGCCATCCTGGGGGACGATTGAGGTTGAGCACGCACGCACACACACACACACACACACACACACACACACACACACACACACACACACACACACCAAGATGAACACGTGATGGGGGTGGAGGGGGTATGGGTTGGGTTGGGTTGTGGGTCGGCTTATGAAGGCACCGTTTAGGGGTCCAACAACGTAACGCTAGTATCGAAACTCCATAACGAAGAGCGGTAGCAACGAAGTCGTTAGTATAATTCAGCGTGAGAAGCTGCGTCCTTATCTGTGCAGCGGCGGTGTGGCTCGCAAGTCCCGCCTCGTCCCTCCACTCCTTAAATGATCGCTAAAGTTTTCTTATCTTGTACAGGTACGTGGAGGGAGGAGGAGGAGGAGGAGGGAGGAAGGGAAGGTGAGGGAGGGTTGGGGAAGCTAGATGGAGGTGTTACCCCCCTCTCTCTCTCTCTCTCTGCGAGGAGGAGGAGGAGGGAGGAAGGGAAGGTGAGGGAGGGTTGGGGAAGCTAGGAGGAGGTGCTACTCCATCTTTTGCTCGCTACTGCTGGGTACTTTGAGGTAAGGGGAGGCTGGTAACACAGAGGGGAATGTTGCCTCCCCTTCATCTACTGCATGGTAGATGTAGATATAAATCCTCTTGTTTTCTACCCCCTCACCCCTTGTATATGGCGAGTGTGTCTTGCTTGTATAGTCCTCTTCAACAACAGTTTAAGGCAGCTTATCCAACTCTATTAGACACAGACCTGACCGCCACGTTACCGCTAGAGTTGACCTTGAAACGAATGCAAGTAGTTATGCGCGAACGATCGTTTGATGTGCGAACGATCGTTTGATGGTACCTGGTAACCACGAAGGTCGTATACAGTATGCCGAACCTGACGCATCGTTGAGTGTGTTGAAGTGTGATTGGCCCACGCCTGTGTAAGCTGGACGAAGCTGAGTGCCAGCAGACCCAGACGTTGAACAGCCACATACATAACAAGGGATATAATGAACCAACGTTGAATAACGACAAATGAAAGGAAGGGAAGCCTTTGCGATCCCCTCAGTTGTTTTAAACTACACCTCACCGTAAACACGAAGTTTGTTAAAACGCTGAGACTTACACCGTGCGGAGGAGCTCTGAGTTCGAGTTACGAAATGGATAAAAGAAGAGACATTTAAACGCAGAGGCGTTGGCCCTGTTGCATAGCATTATTATGAGAAAAGTGCCTGGAAATTAGCGTTGTCCGGTGTCGTCAAGGAGAAACAATGGTTACCGTGGCAAAGAGTTTAAAAAGCCACTTTAAATAGAGATTGAAAAATGTCAACCACAGCTGATTCTGTGTACGGTAGTACATAGGACTTTCGACCGTAAGTATTAATGTAAATACAGCAGACTAACGAATGTAATTGACGCGTATTTGCGATACGTATTTTTTTATGAAGTAACTTAGCCTTCTCAAAATACGTAGCGTTATTCGAAACGCCGGTGTCTGTAGTACTGGAAACCTGATATATATATATATATATATATATATATATATATATATATATATATATATATATATATATATATATATATATATATATATATATTCGACCAAACAAGCAATGTGAGAGGGATAGGAATATTGTTGTAGAATACACACACTAGCCTGCATCAGGCACCATTGTTTGTCGCGATATATAACGAAAAAAAGAAAGAATTCCTTTGAAAATATATCCAAATATTCATTTTAGCGAAATCTGAATAAAACGTATATTTTCTTTGTTTTGCTTTTGTAAAATTCTATATTGCTATTGATATATATATATATATATATATATATATATATATATATATATATATATATATATATATATATATATATATATATATATATATATGATCATTTGAGGAATTTCAGATCCTCTCAAATTTTTTTAGGTCACTCTAAGCCCTCGGATCCTGGGTGGATTTAAGGGAAAGAGGACCTTTTTTTTTTTTTTTTATTTTCAGGTCCCCCACCAACCACTAGGGCCCTGAGACCTGACAACCCCCTCCCCCCCGCACCTTCATACGCCAGTAACACTGATTGTCTACGGTGATTCCCTGCTAATTTAACCCGAACGTACTGGTGATTGAAGGTCCCCACCAACACCACCACCACCATCACTAATATCCTCCACCAAACACTCCTCCTCCCCTTCCTCCAACACAACACCCGTCCAACACTTCCTCCTCCTCCTCTTCCACCACTACTAATATCCTCCACCAAACACTCCTCCAACCCTTCCTCCAACACAACACCAGTCCAACACTTCCTCCTCCTCCTCTTCCACCACCACTAATATCCTCCACCAAACACTCCTCCAACCCTTCCTCCAACACAACACCCGTCAAATACTTCCTCCTCCTCCTCTTCCACCACTACTGATATCCTCCACCAAACACTCCTCCAACCCTTCCTCCAACACAACATCCGTCAAACACTTCCTCCTCCTCCTCCTCTCCACCACGAACCTCGGTGATAACAAACAATTTCAAGTCTGCTAAAGTTACGTTGGATTAAATTCTGTTTTTACTAATGGAAATGTGAAATGGGAGATCTTCATCGAACATGGATTGTATTGAGTGATTATATAAAGGTTTGGGTACTAGGTAGATAGTCGTCCTGTCATTGTGTTTCGTCTATTGTCTCGCCTTCCATACAGGATTGGCACACAATGTACAATCCCGTATTGATCATCCATTAGTTGATAAGTAATTTCGTAATCCCATTTTCGTCTGTTGTGATAAGTAATTTCGTATTCCCATTTTCGTCTGTTGTGATAAGTAATTTCGTATTCCCATTTTCGTCTGTTGTGATAAGTAATTTCGTATTCCCATTTTCGTCTGTTGTGATAAGTAATTTCATATTCCCATTTTCGTCTGTTTTTATTGCTCTCTGCGTGATGCTGACTCCATATATATACAGTGGGGCAGCATTCAGTATTTTTTCCCCCTCAGTCATGTTCACGTACACGGGTGATCCACTGAGAGAAGTCTGCACCACTGATGTAAACACACACACACACACACACACACACACACACACACACACACCTACACACATACACACCAGGTATTGCCAGATGTGGCGAGGGAACCGTGGACTTTAGCCATACATATGACGAGAGCTGCAGCTGTTGGTGTCTCCAGCTGCAGCTGATCAGGAGGACCATAGGTACACATAAGGCTTTGTGCTGCTCTCCATACAGCTGGCATTGTCAAGGGGAAACAAAAGAGGTATTGATGAAGCTGCGCACAGGAGAGTAGCGGTCCTAGAACTGGTGATGGGTCGGTCAGCTGGCAGCAGCAGCTGCTGCTACTTGATAATTTAGATCTTAAAGCTGTTAGAGAGGACGTTTGGTGCTGCAGCTGCTGCTGCTGCTGTTACTACATGGTTAACAGGACGGATTTGCGAGGCCAGCGTACCTAGTAGAAAACATTGGAGGAGGATTAATTGGGAGTTTGGGTGAGGAGCGAGGATATTGGGCAGGCCTTCAAGTATATTGGACACGGGGAATGTTGAAGATAGAGGTCAGAGTACATGTATGGGGTGGGTTAGTGAGACAACAGATTACATTTTACATATTTCCACATATGGGGATCCTACTGTGTATTGCCAGACTGTATTATGAATCTGTGACGGCTGTTACGATGTGTCTCGCTCAGTGAGGGATGTTCAGAGGGCGGTGGCAGCAGCATGGAGAGATATGCAATTAAGGAAGCGAGCGAGATTTGCCGTGATGACAAGTTGAAAAGTCGATTTTAGGGAGAAAGGCAGAATACATTTTTGGCCCCCCGGAGCTCGTATGAACCCAGCTAAACGCTTGAGGTTAATTTCGAAGTGTCCTGCCATTCCGTACATAAACGGACGTACAAACCGACTGACACAGACCGAGAGGAGGCGTTACCAGCCCGGGTATCGAACGCGCGAGTGTACAGCAACGACGAAGGGGAGAGTCTCGAACGTCTCCACGTTTTCCATATGGACAATACGGGTGAAGAAAATGGGCTTCACGTCGTATGAATCATAGGGTCAAGCATCTGAATTCTAGGGGCAAGACATTGACTCCTTCCTCGCGCTGTAGATATAGAGAGGACAAGGACTCGAACCCCGTGGTGTGAAAGTCGAGGAATCGAACCCCGTGGTCTGAAAGTCGAGGAATCGAACCCCGTGGTGTGAAAGTCGAGGAATCGAACCCCGTGGTGTGAAAGTCGAGGAATCGAACCCCGTGGTCTGAAACTCGAGGAATCCAACATATTTGGAGGAGGCCATTAGAAATGAATAATTGATAATCAATGACCATCAGACAATAATTCGTGTTGGTCGTCTGGTGAGAACGAGATGCCACTTGTGATGGGTTGTTTGATCATGATGATTCTCTCTCTCTCTCTCTCTCTCTCTCTCTCTCTCTCTCTCTCTCTCTCTCTCTCTCTCTCTCTCTCTCTCTCTCTCTCTCACACCCTCCCCTATCTCTCAACCCTCCACTGCCTCTCCTTCACCCTCCACTACCTCTCTCACCCTCTCCTATCTCTCTTTCACCCTCCCTACCTCACACACCCTCCCCTACCTCTCTTTCACCCTCCCCTATTTCTCACACATCCTCCCCTATCTCTCACACACCTTCCCCTATCTATCTCTCTCTCACACCCTATCTCTCTTCATCCACCCTTACTACCTCGTCCTCGTCCTCCTCCTCCCCTAATACCATGAAGTTGTGCCGAGTCTCTGGCGCGTGGTAATGCTTCATCCCCAGGATCTCACAGCTTCCACACTTCAGACAAGAAGTTGGTAATTAACTGGAATGGATTCGTACTCTCCCTCCCTCTCTAGCATCTATCTACCCATCTATCAATCAGCATATCTATCTATCTGTATATGCACGTACGTGGACATCATGGTATGTGCCTGTCTGTGGATGAGGGTATGAGGGTTCAGACCCCAGACTCGACCTCGACGATTCTACTTATTGGGTATCGAACCCGCTCGTAAACTCTTTGATCTTTGTAGAAGACCCTCTTTGTCGTTTCTGTCGCCGTATTTACCTTAAGGATTGCAACGACAAGAGTCTTTTAGCCTTTCGGAAATTGATAACCGAGGTATGGAGCGGGAATTGTGAGTGACGTATCATGATAATGAATGTGATAAACGATGATAATGATAATTATAATTATGATTTTATATATATATATATATATATATATATATATATATATATATATATATATATATATATATATATATATATATATATCCCTTTGTGTATGTTTGTTCCCTCCGTCCTTTGTCGACTTGTGGTCCAGATTCTCTCCTCTTTTTTTTTTTTATGTATCCTTAACACACTTTTATCTTTCCTCCCTCCCTTCCTCTGTTCAAGTTCCTTTCTCTCTCTCTGTTCCTCTCTTCCCACATAACGCAGACATTCCTTCCTTCCTTCCCTCCCTCCCTCACTATATAACTTCCGAATGACGCCTTGTTCCCACGTCTTGACTAATATAATCCACACCCCATCATCCCTTCTCTAGTGGTGTTCTTGTTCTCTCTTGTTCTCTCCCTTTCCCTCCCTCTACACGTCTCTCCCACTGGCCTCCCTGTGTGGTGTTCTTGTTCTCTCCCTTACCCACCCTCTCTACACGTCCTTCCCACTGGCCTCCCTGTATCGAATATATATCCCCTCACACTTCCTTCACATTCCATTTTTTTTTCACTCTTCCATCCTTTCCTTCTCATTACCTACTGTCTTTACCTCCTGTCTCTTCCATCCTTTCCTTCTCATTACCTACTGCCTTTACCTCCTGTCTCTTCCATCCCTTTCCTTCTCATTACCTGCCCTATCTTCACGTCTTCTCTCTTCCATCCCTTTTCCTTTATTGTGGCCTGCGTCCCTTCCTTTACCTCCTGTGTTGCATGACGCTCCCTCCCTCCCGCCTGACTCATGATTCTTCCATGACACACCACCCGTGCATGACGTCTCTCGAATTAAATTAATCCAATAACCTATAAACTAGAAAAGTAATTGCATGACAAGTTTGCTTCAGCGTTTATGATGATGGTGGTGATGGAGGGAACGAATTAGTTGGTGGCAGAGGGAGCGAGTAGTGAGGAGGAGGAGCAGCAGCGAGTGGTTAGTGAGGGGGATGGGGGCGGCAGCGAGTGATTAGTGAGGGGAGTGGGGCAGAGCGAGTGATTAGTGAGAGGGATGGGGCACAGCGAGTGATTAGTGAGAGGGATGGGGCAGAGCGAGTGATTAGTGAGGGGAGTGGGGCAGAGCGAGTGATTAGTGAGAGGGATGGGGCACAGCGAGTGATTAGTGAGGGGAATGGGGGCGGCAGCGAGTGATTAGTGAGGGGAGTGGGGCAGAGCGAGTGATTAGTGAGGGGAATGGGGGCGGCAGCGAGTGATTAGTGAGGGGAATGGGGGGCACAGCGAGTGATTAATGAGAGGGATGGGGCACAGCGAGTGATTAGTGAGGGGAATGGGGGCGGCAGCGAGTGATTAGTGAGGGGAATGGGGGCGGCAGTGAGTGATTAGTGAGGGGAATGGGGGGCACAGCGAGTGATTAGTGAGGGGAGTGGGGCAGAGCGAGTGATTAGTGAGAGGGATGGGGCGCAGCGAGTGATTAGTGAGGGGAATAGGGGCGGCAGCGAGTGATTAGTGAGAGGGATGGGGCGCAGCGAGTGATTAGTGAGGAGGTGCAGTGAGTGATTAGTGAGAAGGTGCAGCGAGTGATTAGCGAAGCGACAGCGGGTGGATGACGAGGGGACACCACTGAGCGAGTAGTGAGTGAGGGAGTGAGGAGGCACCGAGTTTCATTTCTGTCCCTCACACTATACCTCACACTATCCTCACCTGCCTAATGCAGTGTCTCACATCCGTCGGTCTCCTGTGGCTTTCTCTCTCTCTCTCTCTCTCTCTCTCTCTCTCTCTCTCTCTCTCTCTCTCTCTCTCTCTCTCTCTCTCTCTCTCTCTCTCTCTCTCTCACAGGTCCCCTCACCTGAGCATGTTTCTGCACCCCGCCCTCCTCACATTTTCTGTTGAAGATCTCTGCATATATATATATATATATGGTCGTCAACAGTGTCTTTCCTTTACCTGCAATTTGCATAATGGTTTATGTTATGGCCTTGTTCGTCTGTCCCTTCGTCCGTCTGTTGTTCGTTCGTCTTAAGTCCATCTGTTCGTCTGTTCTCACGTCCATCTGTTGTTCGTCCATCTCTTCGTCCGTTGACATGTCTTTCTCTCTTTCTCTCATCTTTTCTTCTACGCTTTTCCTTCCTCCTGTCGACCTCTCTCTTGTTGCTCTTTTATTTCTTTTCTCCCAAACTTTTTTCCCTTTGTTTTTGTTCACTGATCGCTGGCTTCCTCATTTGTTTTTGTTTCCAGGCGGTACACATCCTCTGCTGTTTTTGTTTCATTATCATCATCAACATTCTCTCTCCTTTTTTTATTTCGGCCACCAACATGACGTGGTCTTTTTCTTTTTTTCAGTCTTTTTTTCGTCTTTTTTCGTCTTCTTTTTGTTACTAATTTCACTTTTAATTTACACCTCCAAAGCCCTTCAGTATTTCATTGTCTAACCCTTGAACTGCGTTGGCTTTGACCTTCGATCTTTGTTGTCAGTGAACCTCATCTTCCGTTGTCTGTGACCCTGAAACTCTTTTGTCTGTGACCTTCAATATCCGTTGTTTGTGACCCTCAGCCTATTTATCTGTCCCTCAACCTCTGTTGTCTTTGACCCTCAAAGTCCGTTGTCTGTGACCCTTAACCTTCGTTGTTTGTGACCCTTAACCTCCGTTGTCTGTGACTTCGACCACCTGTTGTCTGTGACCCTCAACCTCCTTTGCTCTGTGTGTCTTCACCAGCAGTCTCTGTTGTTGTCTGTCATACCTCAACGTCACGCCCCCTCCCCCCCTCACAGCTGTCTGTGTCTCCTCCCCCTTCTCCCAGCGTCACCATACATCCCTGTGCACCAACGTAGCCCCACCCACACACACACACACACACACACACACACACACACACACACACACACGTTACATCTCGTCCATTAGATGGCGATGCAGGTCACTCCTTTGGGCGTCCATTTACCCCAGCACCCTCTATTGTCTCCCTCACCGTCCCTTATCCTCCCTATCATCTCCCCATTCCATCGCTCCTCCTCCTCTCTCTCCCCCTTCCACACTTTCCACTCGTCCAACTCCCTCATCACCTCCTCCCCATCGCTCCCCACCTGTACACCCAGCTGGGCATTCCCTCAAGATGGCTATTTGCCTCCTACCTCTCTCCTCTAGACAGCCCTACGCCTCCCACCTCTTCCCTTCCCAGAGCTCCGGGGAGTGTGTTAGGGAGGGAGGGAGAGAGGGAGGTCTCGAGTGTTTCCTTTTGAGGCCTCAGTGACTCCCACACACCCAGGAGGGTAGGGAGTAGGTGATTACCTTGTGGGACGTTACACGTAGTGGGAGGGTATTACAAATGGACGGGTTCCTCGGCCTGTAGTCTTTACAGTGGTGCAAAGATGGAGGTAGATGTGGACACACAGAGTCTGGTGGTTGCTGATGGCTCCCACAGTGGCTGGGATGGGGATGGTGTTTCTATGTCCGTCCTTACGGGACGAACTAATGCTCTTGGGATGAGGGATCTCTAGAGGGGTAGGAGACGGTGGCGGGGATGGTGTCGTAGATTTATTATGGTGTCTGTCGGATGCATGTGTGTGTGTGTGTGTGTGTAGTGTAGTGTAGTGTGCATGTACACGTTCGTGTATGTGTGTGTGTGTGTGTGTGTGTGTGTGTCTGCGTGTGTGTCGAGATAGATAGATAGATAGATAGATAGATAGATAGATAGATAGAGAGAGAGAGAGAGAGAGAGAGAGAGAGAGAGAGAGAGAGAGAGAGAGAGAGAGAGAGAGAGAGAGAGATAACAAGGCTGATCGTAGAGACCACGTCAATCACAGAGATGAGGTTGGCAAAGCGCAGTCAAAAGAAGAAGAATAAAAAAAGAAGAATATGAGAGATTCTCTTTTCGAAGCCCATCTGAAAAGACTTCATCCCCACAGCCAATCTAATAATAAAAAAAAGAAAGAGTCGTTATTATTAAAGGAGAAAAACCGCAGATGATTAAAGTTTTGGGTTCGGATAATAAGTCATTAGTCTTATTCAGTCTCCTGCGTGGAGGGAGAGGTTTGTTGATCATGACACAGCTGATGCTGCCTTGCTGGTGAAGTGTAACGACCCAGAGTCACAATTTCAGGCTTGACTTTATCTTGTATTCGCCTGCTGTACTCTGTAGTCAACAGCATTATTTGTACTTTTCCGACCTGCTGTTCATGGTTGTAAACACCACGACGAAAGCGCATGTGCAGTCCCACACGCACACACACCCCACACATGCCATTCTCATCAGACCTGAGAATGTGTTTTCTTTTCAACGGATGATTGAAAGGACGTAACTCGTTTTGAAAGGATGATGTTAACGTAATCAGTGCCTCGTTTAGCGGCAGTGGTGGTAAGTGGCTTCTCTGTGGTTCACACATACGCTAGTGTTGAGGGTTCGAGAGAGGGAGGGAGGGTTGGGGGTGTGTGTGTGACATGACGTAGAGATGTACCGAAAGGCAGTACATGTAGATGGGGGGATGAGTCCTGGGTGCGCGCGCGCTCTCGAGTCTTTGGTAGAGAGGGGAAAAAAAGGAAGTCATTGGCGGAGGTAGGGTAAGGAGGTGGGTGTGTGTGGAGAGGCTTTTTACGCTCTCTGTAGGAGACACTACGTCTGGTCTGTCTGTCTGTCTGTCTGTCTGTCTCTCATCTCGCCGGAGTCTTGGGCTCCCCCCCCCCCCACCCCGAGCACGGCCCCAGTCCGTCTCTCTCTCTCTCTCTCTCTCTCTCTCTCTCTCTCTCTCTCTCTCTCTCTCTCTCTCTCTCTCTCTCTCTCTCTCTCTCTCTCTCTCTTCACGGGATTGGGTCCACCCCACAGCTGCTTCATTTGTGGCTGCACAGTGGGAGTGGTGGCTGGATGGGTTTTACGCACAGCTGCCCATGGTGTTGGCTTGAGAGATGAGGTTCGGATTATGTATGTATATATATATATATATATATATATATATATATATATATATATATATATATATATATATATATATATATATATATTCGCCTGGCCCCCAAACTACATACGGCCTCTGGCAGCATTTCAGGCGCCAGGTCGCTGGCAAACTGCAGGGGCATGTCGTAAATGATGGAACAAGCAGTGAGGATTCCAGCGTACCCTATAGTGTAACGAGGGTGATTGCTGGTTCCCACAAATAGCCATTTAGGTGGAGGGGGTCACTGTCATGACAGAGGTTTAGTGTAACGTCTCGCTACTTCGTTTGCCACTCCTACAGGAGACTGAGGCCCCTAAGGACGTAGATTAGGGGCAATAAACACCTGTTAAGGAGGAAGAGGCAGTCATAAGCTGTTATGATACTGAATGCTACTGAATCTTTCTTTATCCTACTCGGGTCCTCCACTTTCGTCGTCCATATTAGTGTCAGTAGACTTCACCACACAGAAGGTTGAAATCGGCAAGATATTGTCTGCAGGGCAGTTTATCAGATTTCCTGGTCGTATTGTAGATAAGCTATCAGTATTTGATATTCGGTGACTTAACAGTGTCTGGGCGATTGTGATTAGACACAGGCTTATCTGGGTGTTAGTGACCCCCCCCCCCCCTACACAACAATATCTGGGTGATGATGACCCCCTACTCAGCAACATCTGGGTGATAGTGACCCCCTACTCAGCAACATCTGGGTGATAGTGACCCCCTACACAGCAATATCTGGGTGATGATGACCCCCTACACAGCAGTATCAACGTTACTGGTGACCTCGTATCCATAAGTGTTGAGGGAGAAGCCCCATGACGTCCCTGACGTCCTCACAAGGGCGATGTCAGTCGACAAAAGGGTGCTCCAGTGACTCTCCAGTTACCCCAAAGTGACATCATCCCCCAGGACCCACACCCTTGCCTGGCATGCACTGTGTCTGACCATTGAGAAGTAGGTTGGAATTAGCTTCATGGAAAGGGAGATACATTAGCCTTTACAAGTAGGAGATCTTGTTCACTTTATATTGAAAAATATTAGAAGGAAAAGAAAAATAATACAGGAACGCGTCCAGTCGTTATCACATCATACCAGCCTTCAGTACGAGGTACATATACGTATGCGAAGTAGCTTCGAAATGCAGAGGAGGGAAACTTTTCTTGCGGGTCTCCAAAGAAGAGATAGTCGGAACGAGTTCGAAGTTTGTATTATTATAAAAAGTTCTGGTTTAAAACGTCGGGCGATGGTTTTGAAATGGATATCTGGTCTGAGTTTCGACCTATGAACTTAAAAGAGGTGAAAATCCAGTCGTCATGTAAGATTTCTCTCATATATATATATATATATATATATATATATATATATATATATATATATATATATATATATATATATATATCCTTTCTTTCTTTCAAACTATTCGCCATTTCCCGCATTAGCGAGGTAGCGTTAAGAACAGAGGACTGGGCCTTTGAGGGAATACCCTCACCTGGCCCAATTCTCTATTCCTTCTTTTGGAAAATTAAAGAAAAAAAAAAAAAAAAAACGAGAGGGGAGGATTTCCAGCCCCCCCGCTCCCTCCCCTTTTAGTCGCCTTCTACGACACGCAGGGAATACGTGGGAAGTATTCTTTCTCCCCTATCCCCAGGGATATATATATATATATATATATATATATATATATATATATATATATATATATATATATATATATATATATATGTGTGTGTAATTCAACACCCTGTTCTTTTCTCATTCTCGTTAAAAACAGTCCGAACTTTACCCTTCGTTAAGCATCGTTTACTGTCCCTTACAGAACCCTGTCATGGATTGTTCCTTTGTTTAACGCGCGTTCCCATCTCGGCTCGTTAAGCCCCGTCTGCACCACGCTTCGTTAAACGCTGTTCCTGCCCAGCGATCATCACCAAACTGCCCCTTGCCAAGCGCTACACAAATATTGTCCTGCCCTTGTCCTCCCCTGGTAAATATTGTCCCCCAGGGTGAGTGTGTCTGGAGACTATTCAATGCCTTGTCCTCCAGGATGATTGTGTCTGGAGACCAGCGTTTGCCTTGTCCTCCAAGCTGAGTGTGTCTGGAGACCATGCACTGCCCGGAAGAAATGACTCTTTGTGTTACCTGTGTTTGTAGTGATGTGTTTGTAGTGATGTGTTTGTAGTGATGTGTGTGTGTGTGTGTGTGTGTGTGTGTGTGTGTGTGTGTGTTTGTGTGTGTGTGTGTGTCAGTAAGGTGCCTTATTCTTGTCACTATCTTTCTATCTCTGGACAGACCTTTGTCAAAACTCCTCGAAAATGTTTTGCTTAGGATAGACATTTTTCTTAATATTTTTCTTTGTTCTTAAGGAGAATTTTCCCCGTTTTATAGTAGAGATCTGGTCCAATTATTTCTTCAGGCTTGAAATTTTCTTGCATAGATTTATTCTCGATTATTTCTTTCTCTCTAAATCTATTTCATGTGTCGTAGATCTATTCCCTATCTATTGATGTATAGATTTTGATACACATCTATTTTAATTCACTCTATTTTTCTAAAGGCAGATTCGCTATTAACACACATCTATACCACTTCTCTTTCGGCTATATTTCTATATTTTTGTGACATGGGTTGAAAACCCTGTTATGTTGTGTTTTAATAAGAGTTTGCCTATATTCTATACAACCATATTGTCCTTCCCCTTTTTAACGTCCCATGGTCCATGATATAGTCAGGAGTCAACCTTTTATGTGAATTTGATGTTACGTGGCAAGTCTAATACTCTGCGAGATTGAGAGTATTTTATTATTTTTTTTCTTTTTTTTTTGCGTAGTGTTGGTCTGGGGAAAGCAATATGCTTAATGTGTCGTGCTTGTGGGGGGTGGGTTGGTGGCGACCTGTCCCTCTCACACTCTCTCTCTCTCTCTCTCTCTCTCTCTCTCTCTCTCTCTCTCTCTCTCTCTCTCTATATATATATATATATATATATATATATATATATATATATGCGTACATTAATCAGTCCATCATGCAACTTCATCATTTTCTTATCAATACGACGTCTAAAGAACCACCACATTACATTGTACTTATCCCCCCTCACGGTCCCCTCCCATTATTACCACATAGTGTTCCCTCATCTACTACCCACACAGTTGAAGCAAGAGGGTTTGGCTGGGCCATTGTAGTGTCTGCTTCCTTCCTCACGCCGCTAAACCTTGGAAATCTTGAGATCCAGCCCCCTCATGTCATACTTAAGACCTTTGACATGAGAGGTCACGACAAAGAGACCAACAATAGTGTCATGTCGCTCTTAACGACTTTGACCTGAGGGTTGAGGTGAGGTCAACACAGGTAGTGTCATGTCGTTCCTAATAACTTTGACCTGAGGGTTGAGGTGAGGTCACCTGAGGGTTGAGGTGAAGTCAACACAGGTTGTGTCATGTCGTTCCTAATGACTTTGACCTGAGGATTGAGGTGAGGTCAACATAGGTTTGTGTCATGTCATTGCTAAGGGCTTTGACCTGAGGGTTGAGGTGAGGTCAACACAGGTAGTGTCATATCATTTGACATGAGGGATGAGTAAGGTCATCACAAATAGCGTCATGTCATTCCCAACGACTTTGACCTGAGGGTTGAGGTAAGGTCAACACAAATAGTGTCATGTCAAGGTTGCTGCTGGGAACCGTGAAGAGAAACATGTAGTACAGCAGAGAAGGGTTCAGCTTCTGCTGTGAGTCCACTTCAGACACAGAAATCTTATCTTTTTCTTCTCTTTTTTTTAGGTAGAGACGAAAGTGAGGTATTTTCATTCTGGTTGAAGAACACTTCTGACCTCTTATTTTGTAAGAATTTCTCAAGACTACGTCGCAAAGACTATATATATATATATATATATATATATATATATATATATATATATATATATATATATAGCATCGTCATGTCATTGCTAAGGGCTTTGACCTGAGGGTTGAGGTGAGGTCAACACAGGTAGTGTCATATCATTTGACATGAGGGATGAGTAAGGTCATCGTCTCTTCGATGTATATCAACTGACTTATATTTCTCTCCTGTGTCTCCCCTGATGATGTGATTATTACACGAAAGTGCACTTGGGAACTTATAGTGTTTCATTCTCCCTATATATATATATATATATATATATATATATATATATATATATATATATATATATATATATATATATATATATATATATCCTACAAACCTTCAACAGCCAGGCTAGAACCACATGTGTGGCTCTCTGGGTCTTCCAAAGGCCCTCCTGTACCGGAGCGAAATTGCTAAAATTCTATACTCACTCCTTCCCTCGTACCACATTGTTCCTGGGATTTTGTCTAACTTTTCTTTTTTGTTTTATCGGTGACTGACGGGACGGTGGAGGGAGGAGGAGGGGGAAGGAACGAACATGCCACAATCAAGGCTGTCCCCCAGCGAAAACAAAAGACCGTAAGAAAATATAATGAAGTTAATCAGGACTCCGCAGGTGCGTGTGTGTTTTTTTTTTTTAGTCTTCTACGACCAGACGTGTGTGGGAAGAGAAGACGATCCGCTGTTCGAGGACAGATGGTATATAGGCGACTGCTCGTATGGCTACTCCCCACACGGAAACCAATGGAAGCAGAAGCCAGCCTCACCATACCGCGGGTCCTAACCTTGTGATAAGGGATGCGTGTATTGACACCTCACGAAGTCGTCGGTCGAAGTAATGCTTGTAGAATAGGGGAAAGGACGTGAGTTATGCGCCGGACAAAGAGGCATGGTTAGAGAGATGTTGTGGATGAGGAGTTAATAAGACGGAGGGGTTGTGATGCCACTCCTGCTTATAAAAAGATGAACCAAGAGACGCCTCATACATATGAGCAGTAATCCCAAATAGAGCGAATAGAATTCCTCTATATATAAGATGTGAGTAGCACTCCCAAATAGGGCGAATAAAATCCCTCTATATATGAGATGTCTCCCTGGTGAAATCATAATTATGACACACACAGATCCCCAAGCTTTTGGGAAGCAGACTTAGTGATATCAATATGTGTGGGGTACCCAGAGAGGAAGACACGGTTATGCCCAGCGTGTGTGTGTGTGTGTGTGTGTGTGTGTGTGTGTGTGTGTGTGTGTGTGTGTGTGTGCTATTACAGGGTTGGAGTTATAGCGTTTCGAACTGGAAATGAATCTTTGAGAGAGATACAGGGAGAGATTACGTCTTGGCACTTGGATAGTAACCAGGTTACTGCTTTATCCTCATTCTGAGATGCTGTAACTCACTGTAATTAGTCCTGTAATTCACTGTACCTAGTCCTTTTACCTCGTACTTCACTCGTCCTCTCAAGTTCCGCTTACGACACACTTTAAAACTCTTGGAGAGACTCCCGTCTCGCGCCAGGGTCTCTCTGTAGCAGGGGAGATAAGAGACGGCAGCCAACGGTGTCCTCTCTCAGTGAGTTATGATGGCCTTAGGGCGTCAAGTCTTCTGGGAAATCGTCACGAATTAGCATCACACAGTGTTGGATACGAACCTGTCTTTCCAGATTTGTGCATGGCTGTACATGGGCATTTCCACCATGATTATATATATATATATATATATATATATATATATATATATATATATATATATATATATATATATATATATATATATATATATATATATATATATATATATACCCTAGCCTGAGCCAGGTACCCATTTTATCGACCAACCCCTGTGGGTGGATGAACAGCTGGATTGACTGTGGGCCGACCGCCGAAGGCTGCTAATAAGAACCCACAAAGGCACGGAGATAAATACCGTCAATTCATCCACTATTATGATGGCGTTACCGGACTCCGCCTGCTCGTGGGTACGCTGTGAGTGAAAAGTCACCTCCGGCCAGGTTGGGTCATCTTAGGAAAATCTCTTGGAGGAACGTCTCGCTCCAAGGGTTCCCATCCTTTTCCCCCCCCTTCCCCTGCGACTGATCGCAGCGCAGCCTCGAGGATGGAGGAACACCCTGGAGAAGGGGGGGTCGTCGTGAAGTTACAACAGCTCTGAAGTACTCAGACGTAACGAGAAACGTATCGACGCACGTAAGGTGAATTCGTAGGTAGTTACGACACGGTTATTAATCTACCCTGCCCTGACACACACACACTGATTGATCATCTGTACCACCTGGAGCCTTGCGTTAATCCTCTTTAATCCCATCGATGGGATTAACCGATGCATGAAATAATATTGAATTGATCTGGTCGTGGAGAAAAATGAATAAAAAAGCATCGAGTTAACACAGTTGTGGATTACCACCTAAGCTTACCTGGTTGTGAATGTTAGCACTGAGGTTATAGCTGGTTGTGATATAGCTCTCTCTTTTTTTTTTTCTTTTTTTTAGTCCTTTGGCCACGAGATAGCATTCAGGTGAGCGCTGTGCGAATGTGTCTTTTGTTCTTAAGTATGTTCTTCTTGCGAAATATATTCACTTCACAGATGAAGTCATTTTTTCATGTGGTTATTCCTTTATATTATAATCTTCCTCCTAAGTTCTCATTCGTTATGGATAGATCATATTGTACGAGAAGCGGAATCATATTGTATGAGATCATATTGTATGAGATCATATTGTATGAGATCATATTGTATGAGATCATATTGTGTGAGAAGCGGAATGTAGATCAACACCGAAACGTATATTTGTGGTGTATATACTTGGGGAAGGAGGGCCAAAGGAAGGTGGAATTTGAACAATCGGTCCGTGTACGCTAATAGAATTAAGAAATCCGATGAATAATAGAGATAATTTGGTTGATAATTGTCATCAGATGTATTTAGCGCCTCAGTGTAGAAACACACCAGGCTGGCAGTCCAAAATGATAGAGATAATTTGGTTGATAATTGTCATCAGATGTATTTAGCGTCTCAGTGTAGAAACACACCAGGCTGGCAGTCCAAAATGATAAGAGATAATTTGGTTGATAATTCTCATCAGATGTATTTAGCGTCTCAGTGTAGAAACACACCAGGCTGGCAGTCCAAAATGTAAGATGTATAAAGGCACCACAGCTGTCTGTTGTCCGACCCTTTCAAAGGAAAGTTTATTTAAAAAATGAAAGATTTTCCCTCGCGATGTGAAGATGAGAATAATAAGTGGTGGTTTTGCCTAGTTTTATACGCATGTAAGAGTCTTGCTCATAACCCCGAAAATTATACAGATATAAAGAGCGTAGTGCTTCGTTAAACTTCAGAACAACTTAGAAAACGTCTGGAATATAATTAATATTGTGTTGTGGAGCCAGCAGGCAAGAGTTGAAAGATCACATTGTGTTTACAATATAAGATGCAGAATAATGGGGTGATGATAATGCTATTGATAAAGAATTTGCATTTATAATTGTGATTGTTATTGGTAGGTATAATAATGATGATTATAATGAAAGTTGATATATTGTTGGTGATAGTATTATTTTCATTATTATCATTATTATTATTATTATTGATATTATTATCAGTGATGATGAAAATAATAATGATAATAGTAATGATGATAATAATGATAATAATGATAATGATAATAATAATAATAATAATAATAATAATAATATAATGATAATGATTATGATGATAATGATAATGATATTACCAAGGATAATAATGAAGTTTGAATTAACTGCAGCTTAAGTTTGAATATATACACAGATAGAATTCACGCAATATAGATTGTGTGGCTATGAATGATGGAGGGGGAGAGAGAGAGAGAGCGAGTAAAGTGTTTATTATTCAATTACTGGAATAGCCATCATGTTGATCATTAATGATGATCATTATGCTTCTGGTGGGTGTGCTCTAGTAGCGATCACCATGACCTAGGACGTCTGGGCTTGATCCGGTCGCAGTGAGAAACTGCAACTCGGGGACGAGGGATCTTCGGCGGCAGGAGGCGACGGTGGCGAGCATGGTGTGTCGTTCCTTCTTAGTGGTGATGGTTTGGAGAGAATCTGGAGGACCAGTGTGTTGAGGTGCAAGAAGAACTAAAGATCATGCATGACATTTTCTATTAGTCCCCCTTTGTGTTGTGTGTATACATACATACATATATATATATATATATATATATATATATATATATATATATATATATATATATATATATATATATATATATGTTAATTATAATGTTGATTGATTAGATATGAAGTTGAAAGTGACAGGTACATTAATGATATACAGTGACGATTTTGTTGCTGATATAGATCAGTGAATTATACTTATTTCTGTACATTGTGATGGTTATCGGAGAAATACATGACCGGATTAAAAGCTATATAAATTGAAAGTATAATTAGGGTAGTCTCATAAATTATATAAAAAAAAGAAAAGAGTCTAATAAGGTAAGTGAACAGCTTTCATAGAAGTGGAAGGGTGTTTGAGAAGTTATAACCTCACGTCGTCGCCATATGTATAACTAATAGTAACTTTGTACAGCGAAGCTCTTTCGGAGTCCCCAACCCTTGAAGTAAGAGGAATTTTATCTCGGTTGGTCATTAGAAACTTGGGTGCTTGGTGTGTGTGGGGGGGGGGGGGGATGATAGAAGACGGCGAGGGTAGTTAAGCGAAGACTTGGTAACAAGCTGAAGTTTGTATCTTTTGAGCAAGAAGGTTACTGGGCCTTCAACACGACGGTACACTCGAGCCTTGAGTACGACGGTGCTATCGTGAGTGCGACGGTACGATCTTGAGCACGACGGTACAGCCCTTGAACACGACGGTACAACCCTTGAACACGACGGTACAACCCTTGAACACGACGGTACAGCCCTTGAACACGACGGTACAACCCTTGAACACGACGGTACAACCCTTGAACACGACGGTACAGCCCTTGAGTACGACGGTACAACCCTTGAACACGACGGTACAGCCCTTGAACACGACGGTACAACCCTTGAGCACGACGGTACAACCCTTGAGCGCGACGGTACAACCCTTAAGTACGACGGTACGACGCTTGAGTACAAAGGTATGATGGCTTGGACCTTGACTTGATCACTAAGGGCCAGCCCATCACACTCACGGGTCGTACTATCGTGCTCAAGGGTCGCACCATCGTCAGTAAGGGTCGTACCGTCGTACTCAAAGGTGGTACCGTCTTGCACGACAGGCAACGGTTTAATAAGTGGAGACTTCAACCCGTTTTCTCCGTTTCTTTGGGTAACTTCTTTATATTCCCCTTAGAATGAAACGTAGCGTTATTTCTCGGGTAGCTGAAGGTTCCATCATTGCCTGGCCACTGAAGAGAACGTCCTTCGGTACTATATCAAGTCTTAAGCCCACGATATGTCATTTCAGCTGTAAAAGGAGTGAAATAGCTTTGCCTACTTCCAAGAACACTTTCGCCCCCCCCCCCCCCTCAGTTTTACTGTGATCGTCTCTAGTAATGGGTTTATGTTTGGCACAGACCACTTAAGGTCACTGTGGAGCATAGACCTCTCTGGATAACAACAGCTTCTGTGGACGGCTGTAGAGATAAGAAAAGATGAAGCTATGCCTCACCCTTGGGGCTTCCTTGTTGTGTATGTGGTTATCTTGACTTGGTAGAAAACCTTTTTTTTTTTTCTTTCATCGTCGTGATGAATAACCTGAGTAATCGTGCAGCGAAGTAGTATATGAAGTACGATACTCTAGTTGTAAAGTGGAATTGATAAGAAATGAGCGTGTTGCTGTGTGGTGGGACATGGTATAGTCATGCGCTGAGCATATCATGCTTTGTGACCTCTCTCGAGGATAATTTTTAGCAGTGGCGTAGATAATTGCATGACAAATTACCTTCGCATGCGCGGTATCTTTGATGTTGTTTCCAAATGTAATTTTAGCGGTGTAATTTAGATAGTGCGACCCTCTGATAACACTCGTAATTGCTTCTTTGTCACACTCTATTCTCATTTTTAGGAGGTCGTCCCTTCTTCAGGAAGAGGTGGTGCCCAAACCCCCTTCCCCATACCCCAACCCTCCTTACTGGTTCTTATATGTGCGGTTAAAGTGGGGTTGAGGTATGGTGTTTGAGTCTTGAGCATTATTGAAACAGTATTTTGTTGCACGAGGCTATACTCGTTTGTGTGTGTAATGATAATGATAATAAGGATAATGGTAATAAAGGTTTATTAAAGTGTCTTTAGCGAAAGGATGGATATACACAGACAGAATACAAATAGACACTAGAGCTATACTAAGGTCTGAAAGGGAAAGGGCTCAGCAGACAGAGTTTACTCAAAGACCGAATAGCTGTCTACTGGTTCCTGTCTACTGGTTTCTGACGATGACAGGGGTTGGGGAGGGGGTATGACCGTCTAGCTGTGTATACGAGCTCGGGTGGGCACGATGCGATGTGGATAAAGAACCGCAACCCTGGGAAGGGGGATGTCACGGTGCAGGAGGTGAAGCGGGCGGGGATGGTGCGGTAGATTCTACCCCAGACTGTCGAATGAGATCCAGGCGAAGGCTGGAGAGGGAGTGAGAGTTGGGAGGACCCGTGTGTTGGGTACGTCTTGAAAAACAGTGTTGTGTATACATATGCTAGTAGCCACATGAAACACGAAGGTCCGGGCGTTTACGTGGTAATTCACATCTTCGTGGACACGGATACGTATATTTATGATTATCACAACAGCGAGAAAGTGTTGTTAGAAGCACGTGGATTCCTTCGCTCGTGGAGGAAGTAGTGGACACACAAAGAGAGAGAGAGAGAGAGAGAGAGAGAGAGAGAGAGAGAGAGAGAGAGAGAGAGAGAGAGAGAGAGAACGGCTGAAGTTCAATTACAAGTGCGAGAGCGTACGAGGCGAAGTGTTACCGTATCATTGTGTCCAGCGGTCACCATCAGGCCAACCATCAGTCACGGGTAATTAATGAGCGCTTCCCCGCCCCTCCCCAACCTCATAACACCTGACACCCTCGCGCGCACGACAACACCTGACACGAGAGAGAGAGAGAGAGAGAGAGAGAGAGAGAGAGAGAGAGAGAGAGAGAGAGAGAGAGAGAGAGAGAGAGACCTACCTACCTACGTGTGCCCTACGCTTGATTATTTTGCTTTAGTGGAGGGGCTTGCGCGTCGTCCTCACTGCATAGTTACGTAGATACACACGGACCACACAGACCCCAAGAGAGAGAGAGAGAGAGAGAGAGAGAGAGAGAGAGAGAGAGAGAGAGAGAGAGAGAGAGAGAGAGAGAGAGAGAGATCCACCACAGTGACACTGGAAGAAGAAAAAAAAAAAAAAGGGAAAAGCAAACTGCATTACCACAATGGTAATCAAGATAGCACGTGAGAAGAGCCACAAAAAATCCCAGGTCACACACTCGTACCATGACGAGGCTAGATGACATGATCCTAACAGCAGAAGGAGACGGGCAATGACCGGTCTAATATAGATTCTGGCACCTCCCGGAGTGCCAGAGAAGAATAGCCCCACCTGACCTCCAAGACTAGCATGCTTAAGCTACAGAGGGAGGGGACAAGATAACGTCTCTTAAGACTCGTCACAAACGAAGAAAGTTCCCCGACATCGAAAACACAGAGGATCATAATGGACGATTAGAGAGTATTACACCAATTGGCAAGTACTTAAGCAACACATAAAGCATGACGGAGGTTAGGAGGTACAGATGATGCAAACTATCAGAGGTTATTACACCAGTTGGCAAGTACTTAATCAACACATAAAGCATGACGCAAACTATCAGAGTAGTCGACAGCATTACAGACGCGAAGTGCTTCCTCTTGGTTTACTCGGAGCCACAGATCACTGAGGGAATCCACAGCCATTCCTCCATGCACACAGGTGAATAATGCATAGCCGAGCTACGTTCACTTCCCTGCCATGATTAACAGGAAATAAAATCGATACATAAACACCCCCAGTCTGCTTGGGGGTATATAAATAAAGCACAAGAAAAAAAGAATACACTTTTGTTGAAAACCTTATCACACTCGCATCGTAAAACCTACACCATACATTCATACATACACACACACACACACACACACACACACACACACACACACACACACACACATACATACATACATACATACATACATACATACATACATGCATACATGTATACATACATACATTCTATACTCTTTTAAGTCTCCCTTCCATTTCATACCTGCACCTTTCCATGTCCAACGTGTTCATCGTCTTGTCACTAACCACACTCATGGGACGTCCATTACAGCCAGCTGTATCGTCAACCGTCAACCCGTCTGCCTTACATTGTATTCTACCTGTTAGTTCTCTCTCTCTCTCTCTCTCTCTCTCTCTCTCTCTCTCTCTCTCTCTCTCTCTCTCTCTCTCTCTATCTCTCTCTCTCTCTCTCTCTCACACACACAAAGGTAGAGTAACTTGGCTTTACATATGTGGGGGACGGGGAGGGTATACACACACACACACACACACACACACACACACACACACACACACTGTCCCCCGCAGCAGGCCCCCAGGGGGTTAACATGAGAGGGGGTTGGGGGAGGAGGGAGGAGGCTAGGGCAGGTACACATGGTGGGAATTGATCGCAGGCAAAACTGGTTGGGGTTCTTTCCTCTGGTGCCGACTTCACTGCAGTCTCCAGTGGGCCGTGTTAAGTAGGCTGCTTCATTCTCCACTTATTGACTTGTTTATTTACTTTTCCGTTATTCTGTAAATATTTACTTACGTCCTTCGGGTATATATTTTGGTAATGAGTGCGTTCGTTTGTACGTGTCGGGTTTATGGATGGCGTTCGTGTTCAGATCCTAACCCCTTAAGAACCTTAGCTGTTGTAGGGATCCTCCCTCGGTAGTTCTTAGCTCTTTGGAAGCTTAGCTGTCTCATGGATCCTGTGGGACAGACCCAAGCTATCTAGGAACATAGCTGTCGTTGGAATCCTCCACTGCATTCAAACGCCGTAGCTCTGTCTGGCTCCGATCGCCGCTCCGATCTTCCGGGGTCTGTCAGGCCGCTTGAGTCCCGGGTAATAGACGTCTGTCCGATTTTTTGGGACGGTGTGCTTGCCCGTCAGCAGCCCTTGCCTCACCTCACCCTCTCGGTTCCTCGAGGAGAAGCTCTCCAACTCGACGTTCTTCGGGCTTGGGGTTTTGTTTCGATCTTAAGGGACTGTTGACTGGGCCGTCCCCAGGTTAAGTTATCTCGGGACTAGGCTATCCCAAAGGCTAGGCTGTCTTGGGACTAGGTTGTCCCAAAGGCTATCTCGGGACTAGGTTGTCCCAAAGGCTATCTCGGGACTAGGTTGTCCCAAAGGCTAAGCTATCTCGGGACTAGGCTATCCCAAAGGCTAAGCTATCTCGGGGACTAGGCTATCCCAAAGGCTATCCCCAGGCTAAGCTGTCTCGGGACTATGTTGTCCCCAGGCTAAGCTGTCTTGGAACTGGGTTCTTCCTAGGTTTAACTATCTCAGCTCTGGGTTGTCTGTGGGCCTAACTGCGAACCAACAGACAACGTTTGTGGGTCGCATTACATTAAACCAACAGACAACGTTTGTAGGTCGTATTACATTAAACCAACAGACAACGTTTGTAGGTCGTATTACAGCGAACCAACAGACAACGTTTGTGGGTCGTATTACGTTAAACCAACAGACAACGTTTGTGGGTCGTATTACATTAAACCAACAGACAACGTTTGTGGGTCGTATTACATTAAACCAACAGACAACGTTTGTGGGTCGTATTACATTAAACCAACAGACAACGTTTGTGGGTCGTATTACAGCGAACCAACAAACAACGAATGTGTTATCTTAAACGATTGTTCTTATCTTCCTGAAGTTCGGTGTTATCGCATGCGATTATCCTGGAATTTATCGTATAACTGTGAAAGAAATAAATATTGTTCAGTACACTGTGCTGTTATCAGTAATACAATAAGCAGACTGATTGCAGTGGATTAATGTCAGAGCATTTGCCATTTATTTACTCAGACAAGATTGAATTATTGGCTCAAACGCAGCAGCAACAAATGTAACAAACAAAAGACTATCGTTCCTCCTATACAAGAATGGAAGTATAAGAAATATAGTCTCACTAGAGACCTTAAAAGACCACATTAACAGTCGAAGTTTTTATCGTGAAAAGTTTATAGATTTTCATATTGTGGAACATTTGTAGAGGAAGGCGGGAAAGTTTCGATGTGTCTATACTTTTTTTTTTTTTCATAGCGGTCGTGAATGCTTCTTGAGTAGGATCGAAGCCCTTATCGTGTCACTGTTAATTCTAAATGCTCGATTGTATTTCTCTCTCTCTCGTTTTCTCGGAGGGGAAATAATAATACTCGAACTGAATTAATGTTAACAATTCAGTTTCCAGCGATTGCAATATCCGATTCCCTCGAGTCGGGGGAAATACCAGCGTATGAAATATTCTGTATTCAGTGTCGGCAGCGGTGTTTGGTCCGCTCCCATGCTGAAACCTGATCGTCTTTTGTTTAAAAGATTTGAACCTGTGTGACGGAAATATTTTGTCTCCGGTGTAGTGTTCTGGTATTTCTCTTCACAGATCTATTATTGTTATCAGTAATATTGTGTCTGTGGTGATAAGGGTAAACATTTACAGTCTTGAGCAGCACGGTACGACCCTTAGGCAGGACGGTACGACCCTGAGCAGACGGTACGACCCTGAGCAGACGGTACGACCTTTGAGCACGACGGTACGACCTTTGAACACGATGGTATGACCTTTGAACACGATGGTACGGAACCTTGTGTAGGTTTGCATGACCTCTTGACCTTAAGGGTCACTGTAGATGGCAAGGGCATCGTAATTGAGGATCGTAACGCTCGTGCTCAAGGGTCATACGGTCGTGTTCAAGGGTCATATTGTCGTGTCCAAGGGTCATATTGTCGTGTCCAAGGGTCATATTGTCGTGTCCAAGGGTCATATTGTCGTGTCCAAGGGTCATATTATCGTATCCAAGGGTCATATTGTCGTGTCCAAGGGTCATTTTGTCGTGTTCAAGGGTCATATTTTCGTGTCCAAGGGTCATATTGTCGTGTCCAAGGGTCATATTGTCGTGTCCAAGGGTCATTTTGTCGTGCCCAAGGGTCATATTGTCGTGTCCAAGGGTCATATTGTCGTGCCCAAGGGTCATATTGTCGTGCCCAAGGGTCATATTGTCGTGTCCAAGGGTCATAGAACATCTTGTTCAAGGATCGTGCCGTCTTAACCATTATCTGATGATGATAACACTGGTCGTCTGTGACGGTAGTATTTTGGTCTCAACCCACGGTCGGATTCATACGTTCATATGGTCATTTTTGTCCATAATGTTCCGTGTTCGGTGTCCGATCGTATAATGTCCCGTGTTCGATCGTAGACTTGTGTCCTGTCCGGCTGTGCTTGGGTGCTCGGTACCCTGTAGTGGTGGTGTGGTATTGCGTTACTTATCTTCACGGTATCTGAAACCATTAAATCTCCTGTGGAGGCAATACTCCAGGGGGTAGTGATGTTTACTCTGCAGTGGTGGCAATATTCACTCCGTATGGACAATATTGGAAACTGGGGAAGGGGGGTCGGGGGTCGAGGTCTTTCTCTACCTAGTGTTGTCAGTAGACACAGTCAGCTGTTGGTCGTACTCTGTTGGTGTCACTGATTATTGTTG
Source organism: Panulirus ornatus (assembly GCF_036320965.1). Classification (NCBI taxonomy): domain Eukaryota; kingdom Metazoa; phylum Arthropoda; class Malacostraca; order Decapoda; family Palinuridae; genus Panulirus; species Panulirus ornatus. The sequence continues at coordinate 4,659,331 of NC_092247.1, read as the reverse complement.
GCAATGGTCGTGCATTGGTGGCCTCGCTTATTAAGTACAAGTGGTCGTGCATTTGTGGCCTCGCTTCTTAAGTACAAGTGGTCATGCATTTGTGGCCTCGATTATTAAGGACAAGTGGTCGTGCATTTGTGGCCTCGCTTCTTAAGTACAAGTGGTCGTGCATTTGTGGCCTCGATTATTAAGGACAAGTGGTCGTGCATTTGTGGCCTCGATTATTAAGGACAAGTGGTCGTGCATTTGTGGCCTCGATTATTAAGTACAAGTGGTCGTGCATTTGTGGCCTCGCTTCTTAAGTACAAGTGGTCGTGCATTTGTGGCCTCGCTTATTAAGTACAAGTGGTCGTGCATTTGTGGCCTCGCTTATTAAGTACAAGTGGTCGTGCATTTGTGGCCTCGCTTATTAAGTACAAGTGGTCGTGCATTTGTGGCCTCGCTTATTAAGTACAAGTGGTCGTGCATTTGTGGCCTCGCTTATTAAGTACAAGTGGTCGTGCATTTGTGGCCTCGATTTTAAGGACAAGTGGTCGTTCTTCAGTGCTCTCGTTTGGTCGTGGGAACGACATTCTCTGGTGGTCGTCGTGGTCGTACTTCTAAACTGCCGCTGGGGTCGTTCTCTGGTGATAAAGCTGTTCTCATCCCATATTGATGTCAAGATAACCACTATCAGTAATAGTCATGTTCTGGTATTATTATGCCTCCTGTATTAGAAGCAGTGCTCACTCTCCGGCCATAACAGTGGTTGGGTCTGCTGTCAGCACTGCTGGACAGTGACAATGTCACGAGGCAAAAATCCTTCTAGATTTTTGCCTACCTTAATGTTTCCAGTTTCCCAAACTGACCAAGAAATAATTACTGATTCCCTACAATTCTTCAGTTAAATACACATACTTTATATACGCTGTAATATCACATTTTGTGATTTCACATATTACTTTAATCTTTCTTTTTTTCTTTTAATATCTATTTTTCCAGATCAAGTTTAAAAAAAAATCGTGTACTCTGAGTGGTACCCAGCGTGTCGTATGGATCCATATGGTACACGTTTTACCACTAGGGGAAGGCCATTTCAGCGCCTTCATATCGGAAATCAATACTGTAGGAAGACTGGCTCTCTTTGTTTCAGATGTTCTGTCGTGTATGTGTGTGTATGTGTGTGTGTGATGTATATATACATTCTGCTTCGCCGCAGGCACTCGCAACATTGCTCTTTTCTGAGCCAGCATCTTGTGGTGTGTGTGTCTGTGTGTGTGTGTGTGTGTGTAGCTTCAAGCCCACTTCTCTTCCTGGTGTCCGAATAAAGACTAGTTTCCCCCCTCCTGACCAATAAATGGAACCAATTTCTCTTATTGGCTGCCAAGTAAATGCCATTTTACCCTCTGGGCCAGCGTCTGAAGGCTGCTTTCCCCCCAATTTGACCACCGGCTCAAGGTCAGTGTTCTCTCCTGACCGCAAGCTAAAGGCCAGTTTTTCCTCATCTGGCCGCTGAATAATGGCCAAGTTTCCCCTCTGCCCCCCAGATAAAGACCAGTTACCGCCCTTAGTCGCCGAATGAGGGCTGCTTTTTCCCCTTCTGGCCGAAGAAAAGACCAAATTTTCCTTCACTCCACCGAACGAAGACCAGTTTTTCCCCCTTCTGGCCGAAGAAAAGACCAAATTTTCCTTCGCTCCACCGAACGAAGACCAGTTTTCCCCCTTCTGGCCACGGAATAGAGACCAAATGTTTTCCCCTTGATGACCGGTGACCCTTGGCAGTACAGGTGGTCAGCAGCGACCTCCCCTCCCATCCCCTCTCACAGGTCGCCTCTCCGTCCCAGCGGTGGTGTTTGTCTCCCTCACACGGCGGAGGCTTTGGTTAACGAGGAGGGCGGAGGGGGGAGGCCCTTGGACGAAGGCAGAGGCTGAGATAGGCCTACACGGAAGCCCCCAAGATGAAGAAAGGGACGACTGTGTGCTTTGATCAGCAGGATATTGAGCCGATGGAAAGGGAAATACACGCTCTGTGTGTGTGTGTGTGTGTGTGTGTGTGTGTGTGTGTGTGTGTGTGTGTGTGTGTGTAATTACGTATATGTGGTCACCTATATATACTCGTGGGGACCCGTGTGTGTGTCTGCGTAGCTGCTATATTTTTGGGTCTAGACTCTCGTTGTTTATATTGGGGTTGGGCGGGGAAGGGGGCGTTTTCATTTGTACTGGATGATTTTAGGGGAGGTTGGGCTGTTTTGTGTATGTGTGTGTGTGTGTGTGGGTCTGTGGGAGGGGTTAGAGTCTGTTGATTTGTGTGGGAGGATGGGGGATTTGGTCTTTAGTGCGTAGGGGCGGGCCATGATGGGTTAGTAGGAGGGGAAAGATGATGTGAGAAGGGACACCTGTGGTGGCTTAGTGGTAGGGCCTGGCCACTGTAGGAGGTTCCGTGAAAAGGGACGGATGGCACAAGACCTGATGGTCTATGACGATGCTATCTGCTGGAGGACGGTACATGAGAAGGACAGGTAACGGAAGACCTGATGGTCTTTGAAGAGGCTATTGGCTGGGGGACGATACATGAGAAGGACAGATAACAAAAGACCTGATGGTCTATTGCGACGGTATCTCCTGGGGGACGATACATAGGAAGGACAGGTAATAGAAGACCTGATGGTCTTTGAAAAGGCTATTGGCTGAGGGACGATACATGAGAAGGACAGATAACAAAAGACCTGATGGTCTGTTACGAGGCTGTCTGTTGGGGGACGATACATGAGAAGGACAGATAACAGAAGACCTGATGGTGTTTGACGAGGTTATCTACTTGTCGACATTAATAGTATCCTGAATATATAACATTTTACGGTATGGGATGGGAATAATGTGGGATAGAGATGGGTAGTGAGCGTAGAAATGGATTGTAGGATGGGGGATGATTTTTGCCGTAGGGACTTCGTAGATGGATGAATAGGGTGATGTAACGGGTCAGGTCAAAGGTCAGGCCAACATAGCCACGGGTCGCACGCACGTGCTCAAGCGTGCTGCTGAAGGATGTAATTTGCAAGACGAGTTCTACAACCTGCAAGACAAGCTCTACATCCAGCAAGACAAGCTCTACAACCAGCAAGACAAGCTCTACAACCTGCAAGACAAGCTCTACAACCAGCAAGACAAGCTCTACAACCAGCAAGACAAAGCACTACAACCTGCAAGACAAGCTCTACAACCTGCAAGACAAAGCACTACAACCTGCAAGACAAAGCACTACAACCTGCAAGACAAGTTCTACAACCAGCAAGACAAGCTCTACAACCTGCAAGACAAGCTCTACAACCAGCAAGACAAGCTCTACAACCAGCAAGACAAAGCACTACAACCTGCAAGACAAGCTCTACAACCAGCAAGACAAGCTCTACAACCTGCAAGACAAAGCTATACAACCTGCAAGACAAGCTCTACAACCAGCAAGACAAGCTCTACAACCAGCAAGACAAGCTCTACAACCTGCAAGAGAAGTTCTACAACCAGCAAGACAAGCTCTACAACCAGCAAGACAAGCTCTACAACCTGCAAGACAAGCTCTACAACCTGCAAGACAAGCTCTACAACCAGCAAGACAAGCTCTACAACCAGCAAGACAAGCTCTACAACCAGCAAGACAAGCTCTACAACCAGCAAGACAAGCTCTACAACCTGCAAGACAAGGTCTACAACCAGCAAGGCAAGGTCTACAACCAGCAAGACAAGCTCTACAACCAGCAAGGCAAGGTCTACAACCAGCAAGACAAGCTCTACAACCTGCAAGACAAGCTCTACAACCAGCAAGACAAGCTCTACAACCTGCAAGACAAGCTCTACAACTCACAGGCAGGAGCAGACCCACAAGACAACGTGTTAAGCGGAGCGGGTGAGGAGCCATCTGCATATTTGTGGTGGTGGGCTGCTCCGTTCTTCGACGATGCATCATTTGCATGCGAGCCATTGAACTTCTCTCCCATCAGTCCCCTCGGGAATATACAACCCCTTAATAGCCATTTGTCTGTTGCAAGTCGTCTAAACCATTGTTAAACACCTTGTTTCGTCCGGATTGTCTGGTTCACCTCGAGGGATTTGTGGGTTCTGTAGTTCCGCCTGGGTTTTTGTTCTCGAGGAGAGAGAGAGAGAGAGAGAGAGAGAGAGAGAGAGAGAGAGGGAGATGGTCTCTCTCTCTCTCTCTCTCTCTCTCTCTCTCTCTCTCTCTCTCTCTCTCTCTCTCTCTCTCTCTCTCTCTCTCTCTCTCTCATATATATCGTAATTTCAAAAGTTTCCTCCCTTCTCTTTCTCCTCCTCATCCTCCTCCTTCTTCCCCAGGAGACTTCACCCCACATCCACCCTCCCCTCTCCTCCTCCTCTCCCCATTTCAACCGCTCCCCCTTCCACTCCCTTTACAGCTGTCAACTGCCTAGTGGTCCAGTCAGTTTGGCTAGTCCCGACGGAGGCAACGACCACTAGCACCACCCTTACGACCCTTGAACACGACGGTACGACACCCTTGGTTATGACACAACCAGTCCTTTGACCTTGAGTCTTACAGGACCAGGTTGAGCAATTGTTTTCGAAATGGTGGTTCATCATACCAAAAAGTCGTATACCATCATGCTTGAGGTTTGAATTCTCGAAGTCAGGGGTCCTACAGTCGTGTTTAAAGGTCGTACTTTTGCTGAAGGGTCATACCGTCGTTTTTAAGGTCGTACGCTTGCTGAAGGGTCGTTCTCTTGCTGAGGGGTCGTACCGTCGTGTTTAAAGGTCGTACTTTTGCTAAAAGGTCGTGTCGTCGTGTGTAAGGGTCGTAATCTTGCTAAAGGGTCGTGCCGTCGTGTTTAAGGGTCGTACTCTTGCTGAAGGGTCGTGCCGTGGTGTGTAAGGGTCGTGTTGAAGGGTCGTGCAGTCGTGCTCATGGAGGTAACGGGTCGTACTGGTGATCGGCACCATAAGAATGGACTACACTTTGACTTTAAATGACAGGAAGTGCACGTATGTAAGCTCTTCTAACACTACTTTCTTGCCGACCTGACTTGTAAGCAAAGATGGGTGAATAATTTAGTTTTTTTTTATATGATTTTCGGCTTTGTACTTAACAGTACAACCCAAGGTTGTGTAGATTACTATTCAGTAGAGAGTTAAGGGGGATCTTTCTACTCCATTAATCTCTTGGTGTGTTTTCTCTTGGCCAGAGTGAAAGAAGGCGAATTTTGCAAGGCATGTTACCGTAATCTAAGATTCATTTCCCAAGTCGTTAGCGAGTGAAAAATGGCCTTATGGTGAGCAACTGGCTGTGGTGTTCTAACCTGTGATATACCTCAGGTATGCGTGGCCAGTTCATAACTGCTTTTTCCTACATGTTCAACGAGTACAATGGTGACTGATGCTGTTCAACGATATGATAGATATTGCAGTGTCTGTCTAACGAGTATGATAAGTGTTATGGCGCTTATGTTTAACGAGTGTGTTAAAGGTTATCGTAGCTATATTTAAAGACTATGATATGGTCTCTGTGTTTAACGAGTGTGTTAAAGGTTATCATAGCTATATTTAAGAAGTATGAGATGGTCTCTGTGTTTGATAAACGTTTCGGTGTCAATATCAAAGTGATAGACTTTAATTTGATCTAAATACAGTTGATAAACGGATATATATATATATATATATATATATATATATATATATATATATATATATATATATATATATATATATATATATATATATATATATACACACCTTACATACAGAAATGCAAATAATTTACGTACGCTTTCGCCATTCAATGGGGTTGTTTTTGTGTTTGTGGATATAAGTGTAATTCATTTCCTCATTGTATCAGTGTTTAAGAATACGACAGACACACATTGGCAGTTCGTAAACTATATATACAAAGTTCATTGCCAACCCCTGACTGAGCTAAGTTTAAAGGCCACTTGATTAGAATATTCATAGTTGTGAGGTGAGAAAATAATCGTAATAATCTTGAAAATGTTTTTTTTTACTAAAAAAAGGAAGTTCACTTGTGTGGATTAGGCCGTTTGTCAAAGGCTTCCAGTATGGCGAGAGGTGCTTCCGAGTGACCAACATTATTAAGTATTTTGTAGTATGAAAATGAGAGACGTTTCAGCTCTACGATATATATATATATATATATATATATATATATATATATATATATATATATATAAATATATATATATATATATATATTATCCCTGGGGATAGGGGATAAAGAATACTTCCCACGTATTCCCTGCGTGTCGTAGAAGGCGACTAAAAGGGGAGGGAGCGGGGGGCTGGAAATCCTCCCCTCTCGTTTTTTTTTTTTAATTTTCCAAAAGGAGGAACAGAAGGGGGCCAGGTGAGGATATTCTACAAAGGCCTAGTCCTCTGTTCTTAACGCTACATCGCTAACGCGGGAAATGGCGAATAGTTTAAAAGAAAGAATATACATATACACACACGAATATAGTGCACAGAATGCAGAATACACACACTTATTGACGAGTATTCAAAAGGCTTGTTTCCATCACCTCCAAACCTCATAGGTTATTTATCTTATCAGTCACATCTCGATCCTTTTTGGATCCTCATAATCTCATCAGTCACATCTCGATCCTTTTTGGATCCTCATAATCTCATTCAAAGGCCCGACTGGTCTCGGCCAGGGCTTTCATCCTTGACTGGAGAGTTCATCAAAAATAAAAATAAACATGTTAGCAAAAACCTTCTCACTCTGGCTGAGCATTATCATCCTATGATATGCAAGTTCTATCCTCCTCTTCATCTCTTACTTGTCCACTGACGTAGAGTGTGAGATTAAGAACCTTGTGGAGATGGTGTCTTCATCTCGTATATATATTCAATTTTCCCCCGCCCCTCCTGCCTAAAATTCAGGGGCAGCTAATTTAATCGTAGGTTGTAGAGTGGGTTGGATGTTCCCTGCCCCACGTCTCTGAATATGTGTAGTAAGACCGGTTTGAGAGGGAGGTGGATGGTGTGTGTACACACACACACACACACCCTCAGGCAGAATGAGAAGAGTGTGTGTGTTACTCATATATATATATATATATATATATATGTATTTTTTTTTTTTTTGAGCTTGTGAGCGTCGATATTTTCTCATTATTTATGAGGGTGTTGGGAGAATTCGTCCGGAGGGTAGAGTTACAACCCTTGTAACTGAGATGTCAGAGCGATCTAGTAACACAAACTCTCGTTCGTAACGCTGGTTGCTCCGTGACGTGGAGGAGTAACGTGGTCCCTTTGTTACACCTTAAGTTTCCCGTCCCGTGCGTGTGACGGACGAGACGGAAGGAGAGGAGGAGGGAAGGGAGTTATTTCTTTTTTCCCCCAAACCTCTTTAGAAAAATGCACCCCCCGTCGTGTTTTACTTCACTGGAGTGATTAACCCGTTCTCCGGGGGGGAGGGAGCCCTGGCGGTGTTAGGCAACCCAATTAATTTAGATATGAAAGGGTAAACAGGCCTTACACAGGGCCAGGTGTTTGCTTATGCCTTGGGAGATTTTATCCACTGACTTGTGTACACACTGTCCGCTGTTTGCTCTGGCTGGCGAGGGTGAGAGGAGGAGGAGGAGGAGGAGGAGGAGGAGGAGGAGGAGAAGCCCCGGTTCCTCTCCACCACTCGAACCCCTGGATAAAGAGGTCCGTACGTCCGCTTCAGTCAAGGGGCCTCATTGTATCTGTTGCTCTTTACTTTGAGGGGAGCTTGGTCTGCCCACGTGAGGGGCGACGGTACGAACCATGGGTAAGGGGTGGCGTGGCCCCTTGACCTGGCCTTTTTTTTTTTAAGGGTTGGATGAGAAAGTCTGGGTCGTCATGCCCAAGGGTCCGTGCCCGTCGTGTTTCAAAGGTCGTATCGTCGTGTGCAAGGGTCGTGCTCGTCGTGCTCAAGGGTCGTACCCGTCGTCGTGTTTCAGGGTCATACTAGTCATGTTCAAGGGTCGTACCCGTCGTGTTTCAAAGGTCGTGTCGTTATGTTCAGAGGTCGTACCGTCCTGTTCAAGGAATTTAATGAGTTGGATTATTCATTTCGCTACATGATATTCCTCTGCACACACACACACACACACACACACACACACACACACACACACACACACACATTCCCACATTCACATACATTCACCTTCGACATGAATTATACATTAATCATTTTCGAAAATTAACTTCTCATGGCCCTTTGGCTTGCCATGTCTAAACGCTAACTTAGAAGTGTTATAGTGAGGAGTTAGACTAAAGTCATGGGTAGGATTGATACATGCCTTGTGATACCTAGTTAATGTTAGTTTTAAGTATATTTGTGTTGATAAATACCCTCCCTTCCCCCAAACCCTCCCTCTTAAGTATACTGGGGAATATATCACATGTTCCTTTGGGTACCAACCTGGTTTATGGAGGAGGAAGTATGAGATGATGTTTGACGTTTCTTTATACTTTTCGTAAATTGAATCTTGGGGAACTGGGAGATATATTAATGCCCAATACGAGGCTTCATCTACTATACGAGGCTTCATCTACATCTACTCCTAGACACGCCAGTTCATACCAGTGCCAATAGTACTCTCTGAATTTAAGGGCACCTAAACCAAACGACTTTAAAAAATTGGTCTTTCAAGTCGTGTATCAGATTCTCCCACCGTCGCCACTGCCATGTTCAAGTATTCAGACCCAGGGCCCGACCCTTGGAACTACATGTTTTGTAAAGAACTGCTCAAAACAAGGGTAAACTAGGGTCCTTTGTTGGGGGACGAAGTTCCCCGACGACGCTATGTACCTGGTGCTTTGAGGATGATAAACACCGTCTGAGGAGGGAGGAGGGGAGAGGACTTTTCGCTGGCGTGGCGTGCCTCTTGCGGGAGGAGTGTGTATGGACACAACAGCGCAGATATGGAACTGATGTTTGAACTTCGTCGTAAATCATCCAGTATCTTCAATGACAGGTCGCCTATATTAACATATTGGGATATACCTTCAGTCCTTCATATATATTTGGATATACGTTCGGTCCTTGAGACACGTAAACTCGCTGTAGTTCGCGACATACAGAGCCCCAGCGTGGATCAGACGAGGACGTGTACAACCACGGTTTGTTACAGCAGGGACGTCCCGTCGAAACCACGACCCTCACCTGTGAGGCTAAGAATCTTTCGTGGCGTGGGTTGCCATGCACGTGTGCTTGGGGGCGCGCGTGTGTGTGTGTGTGCGTGCGTGTTTCAGGCGTCTCTGCTTTCTTGAAATTGAGGGTCACTAAGAAGTGTGCGCTACTGTGAGTGTTATTATTCCCCCTCCCTCCCCCCTTTGATCACTCGAGGGGGGGAGGTGGAAAAAGTTTTGCCTCACACGCATGGGAAAGGTTTTTGCTGGATCATAACACGCTCGTGTGTCACACACACGCGCACACACACACACACACACACACACACACACACACACACACACACAGAACACACACAGCCAACAAAAATCTGGGCCGAAGTTAATTAGTATGGAAGAATTAGGACGTGTTTGGAGGGTCGGATGAGTTAATCAACATATTCCCTTTAACGTTTGGCTGTCCACAGTGAGTAGCACACCCTCCAGCAGCACCGCCTCCTCCTCCTAACCCACTCCCTCTCCCTAGCCGTCCCTCTCGAGTCGAGACGGAGCAACTTGTCCTAGCGTCGCCGTCAACATGAGGTTCTCGGTTCGAATCCCACCAGATCCATGTCTCGAGGTCTTGCAATTGCGAGGGTGTTGAAGATGAGGCAGTGGTGGTTCGCTCATGACGAAGACCACGAGAGGATCAGGTGTTTGTCTTGACCAATGGATTAGATGTGGGTCCTCCTTGCTTGAAGGATGTCCCAGGAGCGTATACGTCTTCGTCATCTGATGACCGACCTTTGACCCTTCCTTGACCTTCCTCACTACCCTTAACATCTGCTGGTGGACGACCCTCCGCCTCTCCCCCTTGATCTAACCTCACCACCCTGAATAGGTCATTAATCTCTCAATGTACGTGTGTGTTTGTGTTTGTGTGTTTGTGTGTGTGTGTGTGTGTGTGTGTGTGTGTGTGTGTGTGTGTCCTGTCGCATCCTCTCTCTCACACTTCACTCAAGCTGTTCCACTGACTCTATCACGTTTCTCCTGTCACTTCCCACTGTCACTTGTCACCCCTGTCTCATATACCCTATTTACCACCTCTCCTTCCGTCAATGATCACTTCTAAATCTTCCTTCTTACTTATTTTGATCTATGGAAGTTTTTTCTTTGTTTTTCTTCACTCGTTTCAAATCATTTCCTCCACACCGCTCTAGCCACACCGTTCCTGTAAAATGTTAGAAATATGAATGAGGATAAGATCGGGAAATTCATCCTGTCTTATATCCAATTATCACCGTTGTTAGTAATTCATATATATGCAAACTGTTGTCCCCCACTTATACCACGCTAATCTGTGAGTTCCTGACATCTTCCAGTATCGCAAATAGCCTCGAAAGGACCCATTGGTCTGTTGCTGTTTTGTGTTCCTTTGTATTCATTGGCCTGTTGTTGTTTGTGTACCTTTGTATTCCTTTTGTAAAATAACCTCAGAAATGGAATTCTCTGATCTTGTGTAGGATGATTAGTGCTCCAAAATAAACCCCACATGTTTTATTCTCTGGCATCCTAATACTTTTATATAGATCGTCACAGAGAAAATAGTTACGTGAAATTAAAACCACACACACACACATACACACACACACACATACACACTGTAATTTCTGCATATTAGTTACATAATATTAAAGATGACTTTTGAAGTTTTAACGTTAGTCTATTAGTAGTTAATGGACTGATGTATGTTAATTCATGGCTTAGATGATTTACGTATCAGCAGACATCCTAAATCCGGTGATGTAAACCAGAGTAAATGACTGCCATTATTTACCAGAGGTATTCCATCCCATATCAGTCACAGGGGAAGAAACATGTAAATGAATGCGTGTACAGTGCCATTTGTGAGTGTGTTATTGGCCATTTGGAATTCTTGTAGACCCAGTCAGACTCCCACAGGAGAAGGGAAATTATATGTCAACACTGACAGCGAGCGTGATGCTCAATTTACGCAGGCATGTGAGGGTTGGAATGTGGCGCATCCTCCACCCAGACCCCACCGATAGGGGCCAGACCTCACTCTCTAGGCCAGACCCCCATCTTCTGGGCCCTTAATTTACGTGCCTGGGGCCAAGCCTCACCCACTGGCCCAGACCTCATTTGCTGGACTCGACCTCACCAACTGACCCAAACCTCGCCCTCTGTGCCAGGCCTCACAGTTCATACTCTACCTCACCAACGGACCCAAACCTCGCCCTCTGTGCCAGGCCTCACAGTTCATACTCGACCTCACCAACTGACCCAAACCTCGCCTTCTGTGCCAGGCCTCACAGTTCATACTCGACCTCACCAACTGACCCAAACCTCGCCCTCTGTGCCAGGCCTCACAGTTCATACTCGACCTCACCAACGGACCCAAACCTTGCCCTCTGTGCCAGGCCTCACAGTTCATACTCGACCTCACCAACTGACCCCAACCTCGCCCTCTGTGCCAGGCCTCACAGTTCATACTCGACCTCACCAACTGACCCCAACCTCGCCCTGTGTACGAGGCCTCACAGTTCATACTCGACCTCACCAGTGACCCATACTCTTGAATCATCCTAAATCGAAAAATGAGGCATAAACCATCGTGGGTTATACACTAACAACCCTACCGCTGTGCTGGATTGGCAAATCTTGTGTATCGTGACCCGTTCTACCAATCCTTCCTGTGGTAGGGAGGGTCGAGTGGTGGTGGCTTAGCCTCGTAATACACCACCTTGCTGGAGTCCCGTCATTATGAAAGTTACTTCAGACAGCGTCACTCGCTGATAACTGTACTTCTTTCGACGTTTATCCTAAGGCGTCATTTCGTGAAGCACCTTACGCTGGAGTTGTACAGAGGGGCGCCTGCAGTGTGCATCATCAACAACAAGACCATTATGAACGAAGACATCGACTGAGGGCATTATTATATTGACACTTCCCGCCACAGGAGGACTCTCCTCTCTATACTTATAAGGTTTCCGCATAGAGGGTAGTGATTTGTGTCGACTTCCCTCTATATTTATAAGGTTTCCGCATAAAGATAAGGGGTTGTGATTTGTATAGACTTCTCTCTTTGTTTATAAGGTTTCCGTAGAGTGCGTAGTGATGTGTGTGTGTGCGTCTTTGTAGGGAGAATGGAGAGGTTTTGAGTGATAAGTGTTTGATGTCTTCGTTGTGGTGGCTGCGTCGTGGGGATGAAGGGTCGTGGGATATGTGAAAACGGTGTGTGTGTGTGTGTGTGTGTGTGTGTGTGTGTGTGTGTGTGTGTGTGGTGTTGTAAGGATGGGTGAAGTCCAGAGCTAAGACGGGAAGGTGTGACCCGTGTTTGTCTGGGGAGTGTGGTGTATTATGGGTGTATGTCGAGTAAGGTAAGAGAGTTTTTCAGACTTGAGTTGGGAGGTCGGTCGGTTATGGCTTGTAGGGTTATTTCCATCTGTTTATGTTGTGGTTATGTTGTAGTTATTAATGGAAAGGGAATGTGTAAGTAGAGGTGGCTAAAGTATGAGGCAAGGGTAAGTTTTTTTTTTAAATTCATATTTGGGAATGGTGGTTCGAGCAGGTTGGGTGAGAGGGATCTAGTGCTGTTATTATAAATATGATTTATCAATCAGGTTCACGTAAGACTTTACGAATGTATTTTGCAAAAGTTTTTTCTTAAGTTGACTTTAGTAGCCACCTTTAAGGATGAATATCGCTTCGTTGTTTCGAAGCTGATGATTGAAGACCTTTACATTTCTATGCTATATTCAGTACGGATAATCTTTTTATTTACAGTATTTTGCCGAACGAAAATAGATAAAGACTCTGCAACCCTGGCTGATAGCCAAAGCTTTTTGCTCTGTGATAAACAAGTACAGTGATGTTTACATCAATAGATACATGTATTCATGTAGATTTAGGGTACTGTATTGTTCTACTGTACCCGCTGACATGCATACAGTTATAGACGGGGATAATGATAGTATTCTTCAAGATTTAGATATTCCTTGTTGTATCATGAAATAAGTTGATTGTTTTTGTTGTCCTTAGTCATGCAATGACGATCTGTTTTTCCTGTATTACACCTGGAGGTGTCCACCCGCTGCTGTGTGGTAACAAACGCAGAGGGAAATATAAAAGAAGGAAGAGTTGTCTCAATTGCCGTTGGGGTTTGAGGTAATAACAGGGTGTCGCTTGTTGATGAAATGGAAGAGTGGGGGGAAGGGGTGAGTTACCGGAGGGGGCCCACTCCTTCGTGGATGCTAGTGACGAGTGAGTGGCTCGGTAATACGGTCCCTCACTGGCTGAGACGTCGTGGCACTCGGGGCCCTCACAGCGTATCTCATTGGCGGAGGCGTTGCGAGTAAGAGCAAACAAATAAGCTGCCTTCATTTTGCGGATGTGAGGTGTCGTTTGTCGTTTTTATACGATGTTGGCTCCTTGAGCATGACGGTACGACCCTTGAGCACGACGGTACGACCCTTGAGCACGACGGTACGACCCTCTAGCAAGAGTGTATGATCCTGGAACACGACGGTACGAGCCTTGGATATTTTTCGTATCAGGTTCAAAAGTAGAAATAGTTATATTCATGGTATAATCTAAAGTCATGGTTGTCAGTTAAAGCGCTGTGTTCCCCCTCCAAACCAAAGCTTAAGTGGGAAGTCTGAGGAATGATTTACCTAGTTCTTAGTGTTTGTCCTCTCACTCAAGACTTTTCCCCTCAAGTCTGGTAACGAGAATGAGGAATGAACCCTTTTCTTCAGAAAAAAGGAGTGACTCGCAGCGCAGAACCTGCTTCGTGTATATTTACATCTGTTACTCTGTTTTTTAAAAGGCTTGACTGTAGGTTATCCGTTGGGAAGCAAGGCCCTATCGTTGGTGATAGTGAAGGAGATACGAGGTGTTGAAGAATGAAGTACAGAGCCAGTCCTGTATATACTGGCTTATATATACATGATCATGGAAGGGATAAAATATCAGGAAAAAACAAAACTTATAAACTCTCGCTTGATACCAGCTAAGACCTTACTCTCTAAACTATTTTATGAACTTATAAAGTTTCCAACACTTTTTGTGACCTTGTCTTTTTTTTTCTTAGCATTTTTTTTTAATGGATTCCAATGCTTATTCATTGAATCCAATTTCTGTGCGTAGCAATATGTGAGGAGGTAAAGTTATTGCTTCAGTCACGTAGTCTTTACTCAAACCAAGTTTGATCAGAGTCCAGGTTTGGTTTGGTGATGGCCAGGAACCACCATCTTACACCCTCCGTGTCAGTAGGGTGTAGACACCAGCAGCAGCCTCCCCGGGGAAGCGCTACCCTCATGACTTAGGAGTGTTGAAGTGATGGCCGGGACCATCTTACACCCTCCACGTTCTCCTTTTGTCTCAGTCCATACGAACTACGAGACTGGACTTGATTCTTTCCTCTTGCAATTCTCATCTCCTTGTGTCTCATCCCTCCTCTCATATCTCGCCCATTTTTTTTCTCTCTAGTCCTCATCCACCTCATATTTCTCAGCCACATCCTCCAGTTCTCATCCATCCCCCTCATTTCTCAACCACGTCCCCTGCTTCGCATCCACCCCACACACCCAAGACGAACCCCCTCGGGAGTGTCTCATTCTCTCGGTGGTGGGGTTATGGTACATTGCCCGACGTCCCTCCCTCACACAGACCTGAGGTCGACCGCCCCTCCCACACTCCTCGTTCTCGTCCTTTTCTGCCTGGCCTCCTCCTCCAACTCCTCCTCCTCCTCCTCCTCCAAGATACAATAAGGAACTACGTTTTAAAACTCCTCAACCCTCCCGCCACCCCCCGCCCCCACGAACATAATGGAATTACCTGGACCAGTTATCATCCCCGATTACGACGCACCGACGTACGGGAGTAGGGGCGCCAGACAAGACGACTTGGAGAAGCCGCTCTACGTCCAGTCGTTGTTTGGCGACGTGGCATGTGTGGATATACGTTCCCAAAGGATCGGATGGCGGGGTGGGTGGATGCATAAATATACGTGGGTTATTGTCTGGTCTCTGCCTTCTGTGGCAAACATGATGAATGGGAAAGAGAAAGAAAATGTTCTGCAAGGCATAAAAAAAATTCCCCGCTCCTCTCGTACGATTGAATCGCGTATGTTTTTTTTTATCGATTCTCTCTCTCTCTCTCTCTCTCTCTCTCTCTCTCTCTCTCTCTCTCTCTCTCTCTCTCTCTCTCTCTCTCTCTCTCTTTATGAAATAGTGTATATGTTAAAGTTTCCTCATCTTTCCAAACTTGTACCGTAAGGTTCCGTGGTGATGGGGGCGCTGAGTCACCTCTGGATTATAACACGGAAATTGGACGGTTATTATATGTCGATTCGACCCCCCCCCCCCCCCTCTCTCTCTCTCTCTCTCTCTCTCTCTCTCTCTCTCTCTCTCTCTCTCTCTCTCTCTCTCTCTCTCTCTCTCTCTCTCACCAGTACCTTATAATCAAACGGTTGCTGCTTGTGTGGGAGAGAAGGTAGAGAGATCGCGGGAGAAGCCTGGAGTCAACAGCGTCGTTGCTTAATCTAAGGACGAGGCTGATCTGAAGTCTTGTGTAGCGGTGCTTCAGCTAAGGTCCAGGCTGGTCTCTGTAGCTATTAATAGCAGTGCTTCAGCTAAGGTCCAGGCTGGTCTCTGTAGCTATTAATAGCAGTGCTTCAGCTAAGGTCCAGGCTGGTCTCTGTAGCTATTAATAGCAGTGCTTCAGCTAAGGTCTAGGCTGGTCTCTGTAGCTATTAATAGCAGTGCTTCAGCTAAGGTCCAGGCTGGTCTCTGTAGCTATTAATAGCAGTGCTTCAGCTAAGGTCCAGGCTGGTCTCTGTAGCTATTAATAGCAGTGCTTCAGCTAAGGTCTAGGCTGGTCTCTGTAGCTATTAATAGCAGTGCTTCAGCTAAGGTTCAGGCTGGTCTCTGTAGCTATTAATAGCAGTGCTTCAGCTAAGGTCCAGGCTGGTCTCTGTAGCTATTAATAGCGGTGCTTCAGCTAAGGTCCAGGCTGGTCTCTGTAGCTATTAATAGCAGTGCTTCAGCTAAGGTCCAGGCTGGTCTCTGTAGCTATTAATAGCAGTGCTTCAGCTAAGGTCCAGGCTGGTCTCTGTAGCTATTAATAGCAGTGCTTCAGCTAAGGTCCAGGCTGGTCTGCAGCTATTAATAGCAGTGCTGCTGGGACCTGGGTGTGTGTAGTGCTGCTGGGACCTGAGTGTGTGTAGTGCTGCTGGGACCTGGGTGTGTGTAGTGCTGCTGGGACCTGGGTGTGTGTAGTGCTGCTGGGACCTGGGTGTGCGTAGTGCTGCTGGGACCTGGGTGTGTGTAGTGCTGCTGGGACCTGGGTGTGTGTAGTGCTGCTGGGACCTGGGTGTGTGTAGTGCTGCTGGGACCTGAGTGTGTGTAGTGCTGCTGGGACCTGGGTGTGTGTAGTGCTGCTGGGACCTGGGTGTGTGTAGTGCTGCTGGGACCTGAGTGTGTGTAGTGCTGCTGGGACCTGGGTGTGTGTAGTGCTGCTGGGACCTGGGTGTGTGTAGTGCTGCTGGGACCTGGGTGTGTGTAGTGCTGCTGGGACCTGGGTGTGTGTAGTGCTGCTGGGACCTGAGTGTGTGTAGTGCTGCTGGGACCTGGGTGTGCGTAGTGCTGCTGGGACCTGGGTGTGTGTAGTGCTGCTGGGACCTGGATGTGTGTAGTGCTGCTGGGACCTGGGTGTGTGTAGTGCTGCTGGGACCTGGGTGTGTGTAGTGCTGCTGGGACCTGGGTGTGCGTAGTGCTGCTGGGACCTGGGTGTGTGTAGTGCTGCTGGGACCTGGATGTGTGTAGTGCTGCTGGGACCTGGGTGTGTGTAGTGCTGCTGGGACCTGGGTGTGTGTAGTGCTGCTGGGACCTGGGTGTGCGTAGTGCTGCTGGGACCTGGATGTGTGTAGTGCTGCTGGGACCTGGATGTGTGTAGTGCTGCTGGGACCTGGGTGTGTGTAGTGCTGCTGGGACCTGGGTGTGTGTAGTGCTGCTGGGACCTGGGTGTGTGTAGTGCTGCTGGGACCTGGGTGTGTGTAGTGCTGCTGGGACCTGGATGTGTGTAGTGCTGCTGGGACCTGGGTGTGTGTAGTGCTGCTGGGACCTGGGTGTGTGTAGTGCTGCTGGGACCTGGGTGTGTGTAGTGCTGCTGGGACCTGGGTGTGTGTAGTGCTGCTGGGACCTGGGTGTGTGTAGTGCTGCTGGGACCTGAGTGTGTGTAGTGCTGCTGGGACCTGGGTGTGCGTAGTGCTGCTGGGACCTGGGTGTGTGTAGTGCTGCTGGGACCTGGGTGTGCGTAGTGCTGCTGGGACCTGAGTGTGTGTAGTGCTGCTGGGACCTGGGTGTGTGTAGTGCTGCTGGGACCTGGCTCACAGTCGTCTCACAAATTGGCTTGTCATTTTATTTTCGCTGTTGCTGATTACCAAGTGAGGGAATATTACACTGGTCGCCATGACAACACTCCCAGTGGGAGCTTCAAGTAGGTCTGGTGATGTTGGGGGACGACTTGGTGATGTTGGGGGATGACTGGTGATGTTGGGGGACGACTTGGTGATGTGGGGGACGACTTGGTGATGTGGGGGACGACTTGGTGATGTGGGGGACGACTTGGTGATGTTGGAGGACGACTTGGTGATGTTGAGGGACGACTGGTGATGTTGGTGGATGACTTGGTGATGTGGGGGGATGACTGGTGATGTTGGGGGACGACTTGGTGATGTGGGGGACGACTTGGTGATGTGGGGGACGACTTGGTGATGTTGAGGGACGACTGGTGATGTTGGGGGACGACTTGGTGATGTTGGGGGATGACTGGTGATGTTGGTGGATGACTTGGTGATGTTGGCTGACGACTGGTGATGTTGGAGGACGACTGGTGATGTGGGGGACGACTTGGTGATGTTGGGGGACGACTTGGTGATGTTGGGGGATGACTGGTGATGTTGGGGGACGACTTGGTGATGTGGGGGACGACTTGGTGATGTTGGAGGACGACTAGTGATGTTGGGGGACGACTTGGTGATGTTGGGGGATGACTGGTGATGTTGGGGGACGACTTGGTGATGTTGAGGGACGACTGGTGATGTTGGGGGACGACTTGGTGATGTGGGGGACGACTTGGTGATGTTGGGGGATGACTTGGTGATGTTGGAGGACGACTGGTGATGTGGGGGACGACTTGGTGATGTTGGGGGACGACTTGGTGATGTTGGGGGACGACTTGGTGATGTTGGGGAACGACTTGGTGATGTTGGAGGATGACTGGTGATGTTGGGGGATGACTTGGTGATGTTGGAGGACGACTGGTGATGTGGGGGACGACTTGGTGATGTTGGCTGACGACTGGTGATGTTGGCTGACGAATGGCGATGTTGGCGCGTCAAGTCCTGTCGCGTCCCCGGTAGCGCGTCTGTACTTAATGCGTCACGCGCACGTGCTGTCAGCGACACGCATCTCGCATAACGCGTCACGGGTATTTGCAGCCACAGCGGCGGTGTGCGTCGCATTCAAGAGTCCGACTTGGCGCTCAAGACGAAGAAGGAATCTGATAGGCCAGTGGTGTGTGTGTGTGTGTGTGTGTGTGTGTGTGTGTGTGTGTGTGTGTGGTGTGGTGGGGGGGGTTAAGCCCTGGTGTTCCAGGAGGCTGGTATTGGCACCTGCGATATAGATGATCCGGCGCTAATTACCCGCCCAATTAATTAACCAATCAGGCCGTCTTCAGAATTCGCAAAAGAAAAACGAAAAAAAAGGGGGGGGAATTTTTTTTTTTTCCTCTATTCGTATATTATTTATCTCAGCTTCCAGCTCTGCTTCCAGCCAGCCAGCCAGGCAGGCAGGCTCGCTCGCTCGCTGGAAGCTGATTGGAGGAAGGTTTTCCTTCGTTATATCTCGAGGTCACCGTTGTCAACGAGAGGGCGTGTGCGCGCGCGCGCGCGGGGGTGGATCAGGTCTCGCTCTACCTGAAGAAGTGTGACCTCTGGTGCTTAGGTCGTGTCCTTATCCTAGACTTGGACTGGAAAAGCCTCCCAAATTGGGCCATTTAAGCAACAGGGTCGTCTTATTCGTACCCAAAGGAAGACGCGAGTGTGTGTGTGTGTGTGTGTGTGTGTGTGTGTGTGTGTGCGCGCGCGCGCGTTGCCAGAGCACCTCGGAGCTGTTTTGTTTTGTCATTCCCCAAAAGTTTCCGACGCAAATGTTTTCTGACGCCAGTGTTTTTATTTTTATTTTTGCGAGAGAAGACGACATCCAGGACTTTTTTGGAGGGAAAATATAATGTCCGTTGGCATCTAGCACAGCTGGTGGTGTCTAGCGTGCCGTTATGTGCCTCAGCTGTGCGGTCGTCAGCTGCAGCACAGCTGTGCATACCTCCTCCGCCTCCTCCGCCTCTCCCTCCTCCTCCCTCGTCGTCCTCCTCCTCCTCCATCACCTCCTCCCAGTACTCTTCATTCTAAGCTCGTATTTGACAGTCAGAATATATCAACTCGTTATCTTTTTACACGTTATCGCATGTACTGTTATCAACTATCAGTATGGTTAAGGTATGACGTTGGATGGTAAGTGATTTATTGACATCCGTCCATCAAATGGGGTTCCACTGATCCATTCAAAGTGATCTTGGTTCTCACGCGAGACGAAGGGATCTTTGATCGCATGTTCATCGTGATGGGCCCCCGATCCCCTTAGCCGAAGTCGTAGTTACGATTCTGTCGCATGAAATACGACTAAATTAGTTTTCTACAGCCACCGTGGTAGTTGTACTCGACTGGGTGTACGTAGGGAGGTGAGAGAGAGAGAGAGAGAGAGAGAGAGAGAGAGAGAGAGAGAGAGAGAGAGAGAGAGAGAGAGAGAGAGAGAGAGAGAGAGAGAGAGAGAGAGTAATACGCCCCCGGGGGATTAAGCACTCACAGAGGAATTGATTAAAAGGAGATCAACTCGGGTCTGGATAACGGTGCTGGCAGCGAGGGATGATCAGTGGGGTCTGAGCTTCGACCAGGTCATCCCTGGCTTATGGGGGGGGGAGGTCAGGTCAGGTCAAAGGTCCCACGCTAGTGTTTTTTTTTTTTCTTTCTTTTTTCTAACAAATACTGAATTATTTAATTAACATTGTGTCGGGAGCCGGCGGGGGTTTAACAATTCGCTATACCACTCATACAGATTGCTTGATTTATTCATGTATCAGTACGTGACTGCGAGCGTCATTTTGTATCAAATAATTCGGCAGTGATTTTTGTGTTGATTGAATTCAATTATCGAGATTTTAGTCCTGGTAAACAGACGGTTTTTTTTTTCACATTTTCGTTTATAGAAAACATCCTGCATGTACCAGACTCCGTTTCTTGTAGTATATCACTAGGATGAGTGATATACGAATGGAGGATATAATGACCCTCTAAGTGGTGGTTTTAAGTCGTTAGGACCTTAGATGGAATGTCAGATGTAAATAACGAACTACAACTACAGTAAATGTCGAGAAATGTATTATTAAACTGTATCTGATGGACGGATATGAATTCGTAGACTCGTGAATTTATTACCAGTTCTGTATTCGACTGTAGAGTTGACTCTATCCAAGGATGTGCTTCGTGGTGTGTCCTTAGATGCTGAAGGAGGTGTGGTAAGGCTGTAGGATAGGTGGGACCAGGATGGTTGAAGGATTATCTTTTCTTGTTATCCTCGCGTCCTTAGAAGGGATTACCACAACTGGTGACCCCCTCTGCCTCACACTCCTGTGCCTTCTTCTCGTGGTCATTACCCATCGCGTCTGTGGCTCAAGTGGTGTAATTCACAGAGCTCTCGCGTTCGCGGCTCGCGTTCATGTATTCCGCTGGTTATCCGCGGGTGTGGTGAGGTGTGTATTCCAGGAGCCAGTGTGGCCAGCTGAGGGTGTGGTGAGGCAAGCGCCCTGCCCCCATCCTAAGTCCTCCTCCTCCTCACACCCTCCAGTGGAAGGTTTTCTGTTCTCTTCCTGCTTCAGGTGAAGCACTTCGGCCTTCTCCTCCTTCGTCTTCCCTTAAGTCCTCCTCCATCAGGAGAAATACTTCCTCCTTCTCCAGATAAATCGCCTCTGTTCCTCCTCCCTCCTCGTTCATCAGGGAGAAGCGCTTCCTCCTCCTCCTGTCTTTCCCTCTACCCTTTCCTAACTCACTCTGGCTCCTCTCTTCTTCCTTCCTTCACCATTTCGTGAGGGCTTTCTCCGACCCCCCCCCCCTCTTCCCCCAGCTCCCATTCCCCCCCTTCCACCGGAGGGATGACCTCCTCCTCTCCAGCACTCGAGTAAAAGGGAAGCGTTTCTCTTTGCTGGGCTGTGGAGAGAAAAACACACCACGTCGCCTTAAAACGATGGATGGCGGCTTCCCCCCCCCTCCCTCTCTCTCTCTCTCTCTCTCTCTCTCTCTCTCTCTCTCTCTCTCTCTCTCTCTCTCTCTCTCTCTCTCTCTCTCTCTCTCTCTCTCTCTCACTTCACCGGGATCTGAATAGGTAAACAGCTCGCATTTCCATGAAATGGGAGAGAGAGAGAGAGAGAGAGAGAGAGAGCAGGGATCGTGCGTCTGTATCAGGATCTGGAGGAGTTTAGATCGGCAGGCGTTAAAGAGGTTTGTGTTCACGCTGACGTGAGGGGGTTCCCCCCCCTCTCTCTCTCTCTCTCAGTCGAGGTCTGGATGGGGTCAATGGCTTCGATGCCCATCAAGTCTTTCTACGGCGGGATGTAAGGCATAACCTATGCCCCTGTTAGGTCTGGGTACGAGATGGCAGCAGCTCCTCTCTGAAATTCGATCGCTCTGCGACTCGTGAAATAACCCCAGGGTTTTGCCAGGGTCATGACCGATGAGGAGGTAGATGGTTTGAGATGATGCAGTGCCTTGGGTTGACATGGCACGGAGGAATGTTATTGATCTTATGACCTCCCTCCCTTCTCTTGTATGTCCCTACTTCTCTACGACTGTCATGGACGCATGGACGAAAGAGCCGAAGGGTCGAAAACCTCCCACTTGTGGCAGACACTTTGATCCATACCGTTGCCATAGTCTTCGGTAACCCAATCGTTTCCTTTGGCCTTCTTCCTTTGTATGGACAAGGTCATGCAGGAGGATTTTACAGAGATAAACCTTACGTATGTCAGCGTAGCAAAAATGCAAGACTGGTCTGACATTCTAGTATGTATAAACAAGAGTGCAAGACTGGTTTGACATTCTGGTATGTATAAACAAGAATGCAAGACTGGTCTGACATTCTGGTATGTATAAACAAGAGTGCAAGACTGGTTTGACTTTCTGGTATGTATAAACAAGAATGCAAGACTGTCTGACATTCTGGTATGTATAAACAAGAGTGCAAGACTGTCTGACATTCTGGTATGTATAAACAAGAATGCAAGACTGTCTGACATTCTGGTATGTATAAACAAGAGCTTACTTTTTTTTTTTTTCGGTTTGCTGACCGTTAGGATCATGTGAACTAATATGACCTGGGAATTGGAAAGTGTTTGAAATAGCATCACCTAAGGAGCTCTTAAATACCTTCTGTAGTGGAGGGTAGTAACTTAATACTTTGATATTGACATTCACAGAAGGTTACTACAGTATTTAATGGTAAATTATGCTCAGGTGTTCATAGTTTTGCTCTACATAAAAACTTCATATACATGTGTGACCTCACCACCTCAGCAGGCAATCTGTACGGTTAACTTAGAAAAAAGAAAATATCAAACTTCTTAAATTGAAAAACTTTGATGGCTTGTTCCCCCTTTGCCTTTCATTAAGGAATTGGTCACTGTGGTGTAATTTCCAGGGATTTGTTTCAAATGACCATCCAAGGGCTGGGGGAAGCTTTTAAATGACCATCCAGGAAGGGGGAGGCTTAAGAAGTTTCTTATAGATCCTATATAATAGAGATGCAAGCCTAAGTTTCTTCCAGTTTAATCAGTGCCAACTGTAGATCTTCAGTATCTTCCCTCCAGGCGGTTATTGCCAGTCGTTTGCTCAGTTCATCATCCAAAACACCACACTGAGGAGTGGAGAAGGGTCTGTTTGGGATAACATTGATATGGGGGATGTCTCAAAGATGATTGTTACAGTTTTTCATCTCGAAGAGCCCCACGCAAATATGTAAATACTGTTTCCGCGTACGCTCTTCATTCGTAAGGTACACCCAAATGGTTTTTGTTTATGATGATCGTATTACACACAATCAAGACATCAGTGTCCTGAGCTGTAGCTGTAGTTTTAGGGAAGACATACCCCGAGTAGAGTCTGTAAACGTGACTGACTTAAAGATACTGATTTTGATCTTGCTTGGTCTTCAGTTTTATGGATCGCGGTTGTACCGAAGCTTCAGACCAGAGACACAGTAAAGTGTCACTGCAGACTAGTCCCCCCCTCTCACTGTAGTATGCGAGCTAAATGAAGCATGTTCCATATACTTGGTGGAGGAGTTAAGTGCACACAGACCATCATCATCAGGTGTCTTAGACTTACGTGATATTAATAATGATATATACATCTGCGACTTGATAATTAGTGTTTGTGTATTTTCAGAAAATAGTCTGAAATGGTTTACCAAATGGCGTCCTAGCTACGTCTCTTCGTCGTATATCAACTGACTGTTATATTTCTTTCTTATATCTCCCCAGATGTGATTATTACACGAAAGTGCATTTGGGAACTTAACGTGTTTTATGTCCCCGTGGAGTCTTAGGAATATATATATATATATATATATATATATATATATATATATATATATATATATATATATATATATATATATATATATATAGTGAATCCTTTACATTTCCACCGGATAATTTCTGGACAGTCATTTGTTTTAAAACGTCCCATAGCAGAGTGGACTTGGAAAAATTACACTTTCATGGTGTGTGATGTAAGAGGAAATATTATACAGTGAGTTTTATAGTGAGAGTTGGAATTTCACTAATGGAGTGACGGTCTTCCGGGGGTTTGAAAATATGTTGCATTTGTAACCAGTCCAGTGCAATGAACCGAGAATTTTAAACTTTTTCTAGTCAGATATTATTCTCCCTCTGTTTTTAGCTCATAACGTATTTACAAGCAGAATTTTAACTTTTTTTTTTCTTTTTAAACCTGATATTGTTTCTCTTTTTTTTCTCTCTCAGCTCGTAACGTATTTACAGTAGTTATACAACCGGGTTTCATATGACTGAATGAGTGTTTATACTTCGTAGCCTTCGTCTGTTTACTTTCCACTGTGAAGTATTATTGCACACGTTCCTCCATTGGCCTTGCGTGGAGGAATATATTTGTCTTGGATCTGGTCTGTAAAAGGGAGATGGAGTCTTGGTCGAAAAACTAAATGCACCTGAAGACATATTGGCACTATGTGTTTATATGTTGAGCTACAACACGAGTTATATCATCTCGTGAGTGGACGAGGAGGAGGAGGAGGAGGATGGTTTCCCAGATTCCATGATACGTATGTACTTGTGTGTGTGTGTGTGTGTGTCTATACACACACAGGTATTACCGGACTCCACCTATGGGGGTTACCTTGCGAATAAGCCGCCACAGTTGGTGATCCTTCATCATCGGGAGTACAGAGAGTTTCGTCCAAGAACCTCTCACTCGAAATACGTCCTTCAGTTCCCGTTTTCTTGCTCTCGGGAGCAGGGTAGAAAGAACGCGACCCGCGTAATTCCTGCGTCTCATATAAAGTGAGAGATGAAGGCGGGGTGGGAGCGTGTGGTGGTGGTGGGGAGTGGTGGTGGTGTTGGTGGAGGATGGAACTTCCCTACCCCCTCCTGTACTAGATTTCAAAAGACTGAATAGAGGAAAGAAACCAAGCGAGGATATTTCCATTTCTCTCCTCCTAAAGCTTAGTTAGTTATCTGTTCGTGATGCGCCACCGTGCTCACGCCGGGAAAGAGCCGGACACGTTTGAAACACCAACAAAGCATTTTAAAAGCAAGACGAACCCTGGAACCTAAAACTTCGCTTTCCAAAACTGCGCGCAATTCTGTCACTGCAAGAAGACCTTTCAT
The DNA here is from genome assembly GCF_036320965.1 of Panulirus ornatus. Lineage (NCBI taxonomy): Eukaryota > Metazoa > Arthropoda > Malacostraca > Decapoda > Palinuridae > Panulirus > Panulirus ornatus. The sequence continues at coordinate 4,634,188 of NC_092247.1, read as the reverse complement.
TGGCTTGTGAGTCCACCTGCTTCTACATCGCCTCTCAGAACCTGAACAAGACGTTCCAGCATGTCTCCCTCACTCTGAGGCAATCATGCTATTTATATTGGAAAGCTTTCCTCCCTTTCCAAGATAATGTTGTGAATCAGACTAGATTCTCGGGGACTTTACAAACGTTCCTTAGCTGTCGCAGTCTTGCTTCTCCTCCTCCTCTTCTTCATCTTCCTTTCTTCTTCTTCTTCATCCTCTTCATCCTTCTGACAGGAAATACAAGTGTTGCAAGTCTCAGCGTTAGCTGTTCTTGCCACCTTCACACTTGAGTGTCCTCACACTTTTGCTGTAGTGTAAGTAGTCTGTAGCCGAGAGGCAGCTATGGTAATGGATGACTTTACCACACTTGGGGAGGGTTTCATCATTCCATTTGCATAGAATCAGGTCACATTACCCTGAACGGCAACATTGGAAATGTCTGTGCTGGAAAATGTTCTTCGTTTTCTATATCTTCACAGATTATTCTATTATAACAGTTAGGGAAATGACATTTATCATTTCCCTAACATGGATGCATATCTTGGAGTTTTGTCCTTTGCGAAGACACCTTGATCTATGCTGATCTTGTATTTAAACTGTATTATATACATATATCTATTACAACCTCAACCAGGATGCTCTGATTAGTCCGGGTTATGATACAAGTAGTCTGGGTTATGATACAAGTAGTCTGGGTTATGATACAAGTAGTCTTGGTTATGATACAAGTGTGTGATTACTTTTGATGGCTGGACAGAACGTTCGTTTGAGAATGTTTACTGTCTCCTGGTATTGATCGCTCGATAAATGTAAGAGTTTTGACTGGGTCTGGTTTATCCTCTTGTGTCGCCAATCGTAGTCGAAATGCCGCATTGTATCGTTCCCCATTGATGCGAGTCTCCGATCATTCAATGCGATTATCAGCGAGTGGATTTCAGTGGGCGTTGTGTATGACCAATTAAGATAATCATGATGTATATGAGATTGTTTGATTTCGTACATTAATGGTATGGGCTAGTATACAGAGAAGCAGACTACCTTTTTGGTTGATTATATTCGGAGAAAAAAATAAACTTTGCTATTTTGAATGTGAACTCTCTCTCTCTCTCTCTCTCTCTCTCTCTCTCTCTCTCTCTCTCTCTCTCTCTCTCTCTCTCTCTCTCTCTCTCTCTCTCTCTCTCTCTCTCTCCCCATCGGGTTTTGAAGTTTGAAAATATAGATTCAAAGTGTAACATCTATTGTCCACACTCGAACTTTGCTGTTTCAAATGTGAACTTTTTACCCCCCACCCTATCGGCTTTTGCACTTTAAAGATATAGATTTAAAGTGCAACATATGTTGTCCAGTCGCACACTGTGTGTCATACTCCAAAGAGCACTTCTCAATATGTATGTGTTTGTGTGTGAAGCCATTCGATAACACTGAGGCTGAAACGCCTATGTTGTGTTTGTTATTCTGTAACATGGTCTACTGTAATTGGATTCATAATTGCCTGTATTTAGTAGTTCCGCTTGTTTACCAAAAGACGCCTGAGACTGTAATTACTGTATGGGTAATGGACCTTATGGACTTGTGTGGTGTACTGGTTAGCGTTTCTGTCTGTGGCGTATTCACGGGCCGTCCAGGGTCGAGCGCGTTGGTTCGAATCCCCGTTGCGAAAGTGGGCCCACAGTCACTCCAGCTGTTCATCCCCCCCTCCCCCATAAGGGGGCTGGGTTCGATAAAATGGGTACCTAGGCTCAGGTTAGGATAGAGATGTATAGCGCTAATGAGATGGGCCCCTAATTAGGGCTTCAGCTACCCTCTGGCGTCTCGGCTAACGTAAACCAAAAGGTTAGCCCGCTGCGGTATAATGTGTGATTATCCTGGATTAGAGATTAACCAATCCCTCCCTCCCTCCCTCTCTAGTCACTTTTTTGATGCACGTAGCCTCCCTCCTGCTGGCGTTGTGATCCTCCCGTATAGATCTAGTGACAGCAGCATTCCCTATCATCATCCCGTATACAACCTTGCCCCCCACAGCCTTCCCCTCTTTAATCAATCCCCCCTCCTCCTCTCCTCTCCCCTGTAATCATCCCGTATACAACCACCCTCAGGTCTCTCCCTGTCATTAGTCTTTCCCCTCGTAATCATGCCCGTTTACAGCCAGCTACAGCCTTCCCTGTCATCATCCGGTACATGATACAGATGGCTGCGTCCTTTCCCCTCCTGTATCATTCAGTACAGGGTACGTACAGCCTTACCAGTGCCCATAGTTGGGGGATGGGGGCGTCTTCTTCGGCTTGCCTCTGCGTTGGAGGAGGACGAGACACGTCACCCTGGGTGTGTGTGTTTGGGGGGGGGGGGCGTCTTCTTCGGCTTGCCTCTGCGTTGGAGGAGGACGAGACACGTCACCCTGGGTGTGTGTGTGTGGGGGGTGGGCGTCTTCTTCGGCTTGCCTCTGCGTTGGAGGAGGACGAGACACGTCACCCTGGGTGTGTGTGTGTGTGTGTGTGTGTGTGTGTGTGTGGGAGGGAGGGAAGGAGGAAGGGTGCCTCGGCAGGTTTACTGGCATGAATATTCAACAGTTTGTGACATGGAAACAAGGCAGAATGGCCCCCTAGACGGCTGTCTTAATGATGAGGTTGTCCTGGGGGTGCGTATACAGCCCTCGTCTTAAGATGAATGGCTTCCCCCCCTCCTTGCTTCAACCCTGTTCACCAGCACGACGCGGGGGTGCGACCCTTTTTTTGGGGGGGTGTGTGTGATCGCCCGGCCCCCTGACCCGACTCTTGAGGGGATCAGGGTCAAACGTCAAGCCATCAAGGGTCTTTCACCGTCATGATCAAGGGTCCAATTGTCTTCCTCAGTGTAAGAGCTCGAATAAACTCTCCAAAAGTGGGCGTTATAACCCTCCCAAAAATCCGGGGTCTCTGACTGAAATGGACTGGCAATACTGTGGTGTAAAAGCTGGTACAGAGTTAGAGATAACTGAACACGTTGCCCGTGGCTTTAACTCGGTTCAGCAATATTCAGGGTGCACGATATTCCCTTAAAAAAAAGAATGCACGATATTCCCTTAAAAACTATCTGAATTCATGCATCTCACTTCTAAAAGCAGTTAGTCTCATTTTCTTTTGTTTTGGAATGCATACAAGAGACTAACTGTCAGGACGGTAATCTATTTTATCTATTTATATTGTGGCAGCAGAATTGGCTGTATAGATTGTCCTCTCCCCTCACTCCCTCCGATGGCTATCTCTAAGTTCCAACCCCCTTCCCCCTTCCCCTCGTTAGCCACATCCCCCTCACCCAAACCTCGTCACTCCAAGCCGCCCCCCCCCCCTTCCTGGTGCCACCTACTACCTCCCCCTCTAAAACCAGGTCATCCCCTGCCCATCTCCCCCTCCAAGACGAAGGTCTTCCATGGACCACCTTCCTCCCCTCAAAGACCAGGGCACCACCACGCCACCCCCTCTCTCTCGGGCCCCTCACGTTCATTCCTCCCCTAGACAAGGCCACCCTCTTCCCCTAGCTCCCCTTCCCATCCCAGACGAGGTCACCCCCTTACCCCATACCTCCCCTTCCCATCCCAGACGAGGTCACCCTTACCCACTAACTCCCCTTTATAACGGCATGAATAATAGAAGGAAGTTGGAAATATAAGAGCAACGTAGACAGTTCTTTTTTTTTCCTTCCGCCATAGAGTGGTAGAATATGGAAACCATCTCCGGAGGAGATACAGGGGAAGACTGATGCCAATATTTTCAAATAAAACGTAGATGAACACTTCAATGGTATCTGTTATCTATTATCTAGTCCTGCTCCTGGTCATCACACACTTTCAGGACTTCAACCCTACTGTAGCCGCTGATAGAACTGGTAGAGAACATTTCCCCGTTAACACCTTTCCTATAGAATTTACATGGTAGCGCGTTTCCCCCCACATTACAAGGTGATTCTGTAAATTTTAGTGTTATTTTCTTTTCTGCCAGTAGTTGGGCCGGAGGGAGAGGTGGGTGGTGGAAAACTGCCCTCTGCTTTGCCATCCTATCTATGCAACGGATTAGTTTAGGAAGCAGATAATCTTGTCATGAACTACCGGATCTCCTATTATCCGTCCTTCCCACATACTCCTCTACCATGCCATCACCTCCTGAACCCCCCCACCCTACTCCCCTCCTGCAACATCATCCACCCCCCCTTTGCGCCACCTCACAGGTCCTCCTTCCCTTCTTATGATTATCCAGGAAGCAGCTCCAATGTGTAATGGGAAACATACCCCAGGGGAATGGTGGGCCCACAGGCTAACTTCCATTCCACAGTTGGTCCCATCCCGCACGCTGTGCCCCAACACTCCCTCGTCCTTGTGTACATTGGCCCTTTGGGCTAGTCCGGGAGCTCTGGTCAACCCGGGTGTATAAGCCTCTCATCTCCATAGCTGGAGCAGGAACAAAGCTACAGGATATTGTAGCTCTCGTCTCCATAGCTGGAGCAGGGACAAAGGTACAGGATATTGTAGCTCTCGTCTCCATAGCTGGAGCAGGGACAAAGGTACAGGATATTGTAGCTCTCGTCTCCATAGCTGGAGCAGGGACAAAGGTACAAGATATTGTAGCTTTCGTCTC